>NC_016090.4:35464898-35766560 GCF_000004515.6 Glycine max
TTATGATTTTTTCTTTTTAATTATCATACTTTATTAAGGTACATAGATTCTACAATACCAGGTTATCAATTGCACTTTCTTTGTCTTCAATATTTTTTAAGAAATGTAGTGACCATAATCATATCATATGTAGAATGATAACAAGCTACCAATTGAGTGTTCTTTTTTAACATCCCCCCCCCCATTTGTTCGTTCTTTCAATTTTGTTTAAATGATGCTTTAGCAAATGTTCAACAGAACAAGTGTCATCTTTTAATTACTTCATGAATATATAGAATTCCATAATGACTTTGTAGGTCATAATCCAATCAATTGGTTGTACCCTGTTTGTTTGTTTTTTCAATGTGCTTTTCAGTATTAGACCCTTGGCATCCGGAAGCCACATTTCACCACAACTAATCTGAATCAAGTTGGGTTTGGTTGACCCATTTGGGAATAAAGCTCTCCCATTCCCACTTGAACCAACAGATGTTGGTCCACTTTAAATAATGCTTTAGCAAATGAACAGCTGAGCAAGTATCATCCGGTTTAAGTATGAATTTTATTTAACTACTCTATGAATTATGAAACTTCGTAAATCCTAAATAAACTTGAATAGAGAATGAATTTTGCATTTTTTTTTCTTGTTGCATTTAAGTTTGTAATTAGCAGTTTGATTTGCAATTAATTAAAAGGGTTTCCGTGGCCCAATGCACAAAAGATTCCCACCATTGTGGGGTCTGAGTTATTTTAGAGCATTATTTCTCAAATGCTTTGCTATTCAACTGTTCAATATTGTGGCATGTAATCTACATGATAACATTCCAGTCACTTGTTGCACAGGTTGCAAACTTGGAGGACATATTATCAGAGAGAGGAGCCTGTGGGGTTGGATTCATTGCCAATTTGGAGAATAAGGGATCACATGAGATTGTCAAGGATGCTTTAAATGCTTTAAGTTGTATGGAACATCGTGGTGGCTGTGGAGCAGATAATGACTCTGGCGATGGTTCAGGGCTGATGACTGGAGTTCCATGGGAACTATTTGACAATTGGGCCAACACGCAAGGGATTGCTTCCTTTGATAAGTCGCACACTGGTGTTGGAATGGTTTTCTTACCCAAAGATGCACAATTTCTCAATGAGGCGAAGAAAGGTAATAGTGTTCTTATTTTGAATGTTGAGGATTAGTTGAGCTACAAGAATGTCTGTCTTTTGTGGTTTCCCTAAGATAAGCATGTTTAATTGATTGTGATAAATTTTGTTGATGGAGCCTGAAAAGTTTTGGTACAATTCATTTAAACTTAGTTTAGTTAGAAATCCAACGAACTAAACAACAAACTTAACTAACCTGATACAACAGACTTTTGCCAGCTCAGTGTAGCTGAGCCTGGCACTGAACTCACTACTGAAACAGTATACTCTAACAATTCCTGTTGCATATTACATGCTGCATGATGCTCTCCTGCTTTTATGTAAGGAATTTTTTCTTATTTCTCATTGATCCAGTATGCTATTCTCTAATTTGCTTAGTTATTCACATGCCATACAAGTCCACGAACCACAGGCTTTGTAGAACCTGAAGTTGAAGCATATGTCTCAATTAAGACATTGGTGAAAACAAATAATAAGATTATGTACATTATAAATCTTTGTTGTTGTTGCTATCATAGCTTGTGTAGTGCAGTATATGCTATTTGATGTCTCTTTACTTCATATTTCAATTTTCAATATCATTTCTGTATTGAAGAGGAACTGCATTTCTCTAGGATCTTTTTTTTTTCGTTGTTAAGGATATAGTTGTCTTAAACCTTGTGTTTATCATGTGTGGTGCTGTGCAGTAACCTTTGGCTATGGCATTTTAGCACGGATCCCCAAAAATATAAGTCATAAAATCAGTCATAATCATAATTCATATAAAAACCATTTCAAATGATGAAACTCTCAATATCATACTTATTCAACCTGTCATAAATAAATTCTATTCCAACTGTATACAATTGAAAAACCTTAGAAACTAATGCACAAGAACTGCTGAATATCCTTGAGACAAACCCAATAATAATTTAACTGCTGAATATCAAGCCATTTTTGGAGCGTGATCTTCCCATTACACCCTAGTTAGGATATACAGCAGTTATGAGTCTACAAATTAAAAGTAAATCATTGTATTAGAGGTAATTACTAATTGGAGACCTCCCTTGAGGTTAGCAAATAGCAATAATTACACCTAAATCCTGCTTGTTTTAGAATTAGTGAAATTACATTTACACCTACCTACCTTACACATTCCTTACTTTGTTTTTTTTGGACAGCAAAAGTAGTTATTATTAGATAAAAGTACCAGAGGTACTAAAGATACAATATAGTTCTAGATAGGCTACTGGATACAGGGAATCAGGCTGTGTAGCAGTCTGATCTGATCCAGAATTTTCAACAACAGGTACAAAACATTGCCCCACAAGTTGTTTTTAAAGGTATTATGTATATGGTTTATACACCAAAAATAAAGGAGGTATGTCTAATTTTTTAAAAGTAAAGGGTGTTACTGTGTTAAGGCAAAAGAATGATATATAAAATAAGGGATGTAAATATAGTTTCTAAATTAAGTAGGGTCTAAATGTAATTACTGCTATTCTCAATGGAGGTTTTTAATTATCCCTTGGTATTAAGGCTATTGTTTCCAAAGATTTGCAATAAAATAAAAATATACCCTATGGGGGTGTTTGGTAGGGAGATTCTTTTAAGTTTCCCAGGAATCTTAGGTTGTGAATATTAAATTCCTATGTTTGGTATGCATATTTTAAAAATTATTCCCGGGAATCGTTTTTTAATTGAGTTTCCCACAAAACATTCCCATGGGAGGTGGTGGGAATCTAACTTTCCTGAGTTGAAAAAAAGAGTTTACTGTAGTAAATATAGTTAAAGTTTTACATATTACTCTTATTAGATCATTTGATTTGATAAACATTTTAAATTTTTGGTAAAAATATCATGTTAATATTTGATTCCCAAAAATCTTATATAAATCTTCTTAGGAATATTTATAACTAACCAAACAATTTTTAATCATTCCTAGGAATCATGAATCCCAGGATTTATGATTCCCAGGAATCATGATTCCGGATACAAAAAAACTTTTCTTGAACCAAACGCTCCGTAAGTGTTTGTGATAGGCCCAAATGCATGTGCATAGTGGGAAAGGGAAAAGAGGGCAAGAGAAGGATAATGAGCCTCAATATAAAGGCCTGGAAGTGTATGTAAGGAGGAGGAAAAAGGTTGCACAAGAAGAATTGGTTGGGGGAGGGGCATGAGGAAATCATGTTTATTGCTCATGTATGATATTCCCTTTTTGCTCCCTTATTTATTGCTCAAGCCCATGGCTTCCTTTTTATAGAATAAACATGAGATATGAGCCTAATATAAGTTCTGATAATTAAAAAGTTGAGTTAAAAGGGTTAATGTTTTTAAAAAGTGATGTGGGCAAATGCTCGATTCCATATATATTAAAATTAAAGGCTATATACAAATCATGCAATGAACTATTTCAGGGAGTAAGGATCTATTTGTAGATTTCAGAAAATTTAGGAACCTCTCATTTGGATTCAAATGTTCACAGCAGCTATTTCAAAATGGAATAAAGTTTAGGGATGTCTATATTTTCCCTATTTGTTCTGTTTCTGTATCGGTAATTTTTTGAGGACTTTAGTTTTCCATCTTTCTTGTTATAGGTTCTTTGAAGAAAAATGAATGTGTACATGGTCATGCAAACACGCGTCTGTACCACTATAGTATAGTATCTTGTCTTCATAAGTACTCTGTGTGCATGATAAATGTTCAACTGTGATATATTGGCTTACAGTCTCTTAAATGGGCCAAAGTGAATTTTGCACTGTAATACAGCAGTTTGTGTTCTGACATGTATTTTAATCTTTTTGTTTAGTTATTGTAAATATTTTTCGGCAAGAAGGTCTTGAGGTTCTTGGTTGGAGGCCTGTTCCTGTAAATACTTCTGTAGTAGGTTACTATGCAAAGGAGACCATGCCCAATATACAGCAGGTATTTGTTAAGATTGTGAAAGAAGAAAACGTTGATGACATTGAACGAGAACTGTACATCTGTCGGAAATTGATTGAAAAAGCAGTAAGCTCAGAAAGTTGGGGAAATGAGCTTTATTTCTGTTCTTTATCCAATCAAACCATAATTTACAAGGGGATGCTTCGCTCAGAAGTGCTTGGGTTATTTTATTCTGACCTTCAAAATAATCTTTATAAGTCCCCTTTTGCCATTTATCATCGAAGGTACAGCACAAATACTAGTCCCAGATGGCCTCTTGCACAACCGATGAGGCTTCTTGGTCATAATGGAGAGATCAACACCATACAGGTTGAGTTTTCTTTTGGCATTTTAATTATTTCTATAAAGTTTTACTTTTTTTTATGGATTTATGAAAGTGCCACAAATTTGTGCAGGGTAACTTGAATTGGATGCAATCACGAGAACCGTCATTGAAGTCACCTGTATGGCGAGGTCGTGAAAATGAAATTCGTCCATTTGGAAATCCAAAGGCATCAGACTCAGCAAATCTTGACAGTGCTGCAGAAGTATGTAAATTATTGAACATAAAATTATTAATTCCTTCAGCTTGAGGATGTTGATGATGATGGTTATTCATTTGGAATTTATTGTTGAAATTTAAAAATATTTGATCCTTGTGCTCTTATGGTTCCTAATTTCCTATACCTGTCATGTTAACTTTTCTTTCAGATTCTGTTTAATAATCCATTTGTTTAAAATTTCAATATGTCTAAGTTATTTGCTAGGTAATGCCCCTATTAAAGAACATACTTTTGTTTGGACCAAGGTGCTTAATAGGGTTGATACAAATGATATTTTATAGATTCATAGGCCTTATGTAACTAGATTGAATTTCTCCTGCTGTCCATGTTGTGTATACTGGTGTTCAGAGACAAGGTCATCCTTTATTTTTGGAGTTTCTTTGAATCTCTGGAAATTTCATTCTGGCATTTTTGTAAAGCAATTGGAATTTGGAAGTGTTTTTCTTGAATCCTTGTTGTCTAATTATTTTAGATGCTTTGGCTGAAAAAAGTGGAGCAAACTTTTATGATCCTTGTGTGTGCGCATATATAGTTGTTACTTGTTCCGGTGTTTATAGATTAAGTGAAAGTTTTTGTTACAAGTTTCTTCCTTCCAATCTTGTAGAGTTGTTTTGTTTAGCATGTGAGTGGTTAAACATAAGTTTTTCTTTTTTCTTTGTTTTTTTTGGGGGAGGGGTGCCTTTTAAGGATTTGCACAGGAACAAGTGAGTGAGCTCTTTAAAGTTACTCTTTTTGTTCCCATGTTTTCTTTTTCTTTTTTCTTTTTGTTTCCCCTAAGAGAATTTCTTATGCTTCTTTATTTGTATTATTCTTATTTCTCTTTGATCTGTTTCTTCTGTTATCAAAGTAAAATATTGTTAAACAGAAAAAGTGAAAGCAAAAAACTGATGGTCCAAATAGAAATGGTTGCTCTGAGTTGATTTTCTTGTCATTTTTTTTACTGAATCCTTCTCTCTTTTTAACTGTTGTATTTCTTTCTTAAAGATATACAAGTTCCTGATTTGTATTGTTTTTTATCACCTCTGTTTTTAGTTTTTGTTTTGTTTTCATCATCATCATCATCATTATTGTTGTTGTTGTTGTTGTTGTTGTTGTTATTTGTGTATTGAATTCTCTAGACTTGTTTTAAACTTTTAATGGTCACTTTTATATCTTGATATGAATGGTCTACTATGGTTCAGTTATTGATAAGAAGTGGTCGAAGTCCTGAGGAAGCTATGATGATTCTTGTTCCAGAGGCTTATAAAAATCATCCAACTCTGTCAATCAAATATCCTGAGGTATTTTTTATTTATTATATTACCGACATGTCCGATGTCATGGTTATAAATCCCCACTTGTTATTGCATGTTCTGTCGACTTTATTTGTCCAAATATGAGAAGCATGTGTTGTCTGCGTTAATATAAAATGTAATTCATACTTTCTATTATTGAGTTTTGTTTCTCAAATATTACTCATTCACATAGAGATGCATGGTTACATGTAATAAGTGCTTGTTTTCCTTTGAATTAAAATAAAAAAGTGATTTTGTCTGGCGTTTTATATATTTGGATAAAATGTGTTTTAGGTTCCTCAATTTTTGGTCAAAATTAGTGTTAGTTCCTATATTTTAAAATGATTGGTTCTCGTATTTTTAATAATTGGTGAATTTCATCCCTCTTTATAGTTCTTAGGAATCTAGGGTGAGGGTCAAAATTCACCAATTATAATTAAATAACACGAGGACCAAACTCAATGTTTTTGAAGTATAGGGACTAAGATTAATTTTGACTGAAACTTGAGGTACCTAAAACACATTCCCCCATATAGATTCTGTTTGTAGATTGCTTGTTTAAATGGATTTTGATGCTTGGTGTCCTTTTGTTCTGTTTGCTGAAAAAGTCAAAATAAAATAGAGATGTAGCTTCTTAGTGTAATCTAAATAAGGTCGAAACTCACTTATTAGTCTGGCAAAGTTTTGACTTTTGATTTTATGGTTCCCTTGTTGTGTTGTGTTGTTTCTTGTTCCTTTTCAGTTCTCTGTAACGATCCCATTTAGTCTTGATAGTGTTCGGACAGAAAGTAAGGGAAAAGTTGTTATTGACAGTTAGAACAGTAATATGGTTTGTTAGAGGGGTCATTTAGATAAATAGGAGGGGATTGGGAGGAAAGGATTCATTAAAACAACGAGAGTAATTATGAAAGGGGTAATCCTTTGTGAAAAGGAAACCTTTGGAGGAGAGTTGCATCTCCTGTTCTCAGTTGTCCAATAAAATTGTTCATTTCCTTTGTTTGTTTCTATCAGTTTCTCATTTCTCTTTTCTGCATTCATAACTGACAATCTTCTTGATTTTTCTCTATTAAAAACTTAATATCTAGATTTTTTTAAATATTCATCAACATTTGAAAGTCAAAGGTAAAGTATCGGAAGTAAAACCGGTGTAAAATAGAATTTGACCTACCCATTATGAGGTTTAATCATAACTGAATGCTAAGAAATAAAATGGACTGAGTAATTACTAGAATAGCCTATCTAGAGTGGTTGTTAGGCCCTTGCCCCTTTAAGACAAATGTTTTCAGCAATATCAGAGAGGGTTTTGTAATCAGGGGGAATTAGGATTAGGTGCTGGGATGATCTATGTAACTATACAGTCTGAGTTTTGGTTCCTTAATTCATGCAGTTTGTATTAGGGAACCAAACCTCTGCATGGGAGACTACTGTTTGTATATATAACAGTACCCCTTGTACTGCTTTATCATATTAATATATACTATTATTTTTGCGGATAAAAAAAAAGATGAATGTTTTCAGTACTCTTCCTTCATGCTTGCTCTGCAAAATTGCAGAGTCTGTTCTGTTTGTTGCATCTTATCTTTTATTTGCTACAATATTTTAAACCATTTTTCTTGAATTTCTGCATGGAAGTGTCCCTAATATTGCTTTTACTTCTTAGGTGGTTGATTTCTATGACTATTACAAGGGTCAGATGGAAGCTTGGGATGGACCAGCCTTGCTTTTGTTCAGGTATAAATGCTTAAAAAAGAATTCAGAGGAACATGGTTGCCTTGTTGGTCTATCACTCTATTCTAATTCATATGAAGTGACTTTAAGAATTTAAGAAGTAGCACTCTAGTCAGGAAAGGGTGGTTCTTAGAAACTGACAGGTGACAGCAAAAGAAGAATTTAATGGTCCTAATCTGAGTCTGTGTGCCTGTGGTGTGCTTAGTGGAAGGAAGAGGGTGAGGAGTCCAACAAAAAAATTTACCTTGTGATTATTGATTTACAGTCACTTAGTTAGTTCTTAGTAACTCTTCTGTAATGAACTAATTGTTCTTGATCAGGGACCAATCCAGGAGTGTTTTTGTTATGCAATTTCTTTACATCATGCTAATATTTAACATTCTTTCCATTTTCTTTAAGAGAAAATCACCCTGTCAATTTAAATTTAATTATGGGCTTCTGTCATTTTTCTGTGATTGCTGGTAATCCAATTCATGTGTCACAGTGATGGGAAAACTGTTGGTGCATGCCTTGATCGTAATGGACTTCGACCTGCTAGGTATTGGCGAACATCAGACAATATGGTCTATGTTGCCTCTGAGGTGAAGTCCCATACTTTTATCCCTTTGTTATGTATAATATATGGTTAATTAGTATAATGTTGTATGATTTCACGGTTCAGATGACAGTTCTAATCTATTGCTAACTCTAGAACTTTTAGGAGATGTTGTTTTGGCTGCATTTGAACTTGGAATTTTCGATAAACTGAGAGAGAGAAATCGAAGATATAATTGATATTATTAATCTGAGAAGTTAATTTGAGTTAGTTACAACTGAGGTATTTAAAGACCTCTGAACTGAGAAACTAAACATAACTAACTCTAACTAATCCTAACTAACTTCTAACCGAATGTAACTACCTGGGTGCTGTTTGTGAAAAACTAACAGCCCTTACAATTTTTATACTGCTGACTAATACTAGATGGGTGCTGTTAGCAAGAGCTAACAACCCTTACAATCATGAAACAAAACTGTTTTCACAGTTATGTATTTACATACTCCAATATGGAAAAACTAAGATTTGATGAATGCCATTTTACTAAGTCTTTTGTTATCTCGGCTTGTGTAATTTTTTTTGGTACATGAAAATTAAACTGTTAAGTCCCTTTTGCTAGTAGATTATTAGCTTTCTAATTAGCATCATATTAAATGTTTAGATTAAACAGAGACTAATAGTCACACATGTAGCTACATTGTATAATCAAGAAAAGTATTTCAGATATTAGTATCTGACCTTCTATTCTTTTCTTTGTGCACATCCTGTGAATATGATCTTGCTTTGCCTCTGCCTCTGTTTTTTTTTATGATTTTTACTTATAAATAATGATAAATGATAAATATCCAACATTTTTTGTCTGTTTAAAACATTCATTTGAAATTTGGCATCTCTTGTACTTATGTGCAGTAATGAGAATTACAGTTCTGAAGCCACAAATTCTGTTTCATGACTTCCAATTTTTACCTTGTGCCATTCACTTTTAGGTGGGTGTTGTGCCAGTGGATGAGTCAAAGGTTGTCTTGAAAGGCCGTTTAGGTCCAGGCATGATGATAACGGTTGATTTACCTGGCGGTCAGGTTTGCACTGCAGTATTTTCTTATTTTACTTTTGTACAAAGTACATTATCTTCTAATGGCTGCTAGTTCCTGCATTATTAATATTGAGTTTGATTTAAATATTTGTCCGACTTAGAAATTTTATTTGCCACAATGCTCCCTGTCCCCCCTATGTGACAAAGTGATTAATTGAATGACATTGTTTGCCCAGAACCTCGCTCTAGAAAACACATTGCTACCTGTTCCTTTTTGGCTTTTCTATTGATACTGAATTTTTGGAAATGAAGCTAAGTTTCTTTCTCTTTATTCTGTTGAATTTAGAGGGGGAGACTTCTGCATATCATCCATATATATAGTCTCTTATAGTCTTAGTGGTGACTATTACCTAGGCTACTATTACATAAGTGCAAATTCCTAGACACTAATACTCGTGAACACTAAATACATTTTTTCATGTGATACATAAACATGTTTTCTAAGTGCATTAACTATTATTGTTTCCAACATATTTGTCCTAAATCCTTGGGGAGAAGAGGGAAAAACAAGAATGTAGTTGTCAATAGTGTTCTAGCCTTGGGCTTCTATAGGGTACAAATAATGGAGCAGTTTTTGATAGGGACCATTGCAGCATTTTGTGTGCTATAGCAGTGTAACTGATGAGTTTCAGAAACCTTGCTTGATGCTTTATTCACACAACATGCACTGCTCTCTCACCTGTTTTGTCACACATCATCAATACCTAATGCTTACCAGTGTTGTTTCTGGCCAAGCCTGGTGTTTTTTTGGCAAAGCCGATGGCATAGTCACAGATCTAGCTTCAGAGGATACATTACACTCACAATCAATGATTAGAAAATCAACAGTTGAAAATTGTGATAAAATCAAATACATATATATAACAAACCATAAAGTTTGTTACAATCTCTAATTAACGGTTATTAGTGCACTTTATCCTTTACAGTACTCCCCTCACTTTAGAGGAGCCAAATCCCCTATCCACTACTCTTTTTTGCATGAACTCGGTTCTGTCGATTGTTTGCACATCCTCTACTCCTTTTAGGCTGTATTTGGTTTAGGGAGGGAGGAGAGAAATTTTGTGGCTCCCATGTGGGACCCACACCTTCTACACTCTAATTTAATTAAAAAAATTCTCTTCTATTTCCATCCTCTAAACTAAATACAACGTTGGTTCTAATGAAAGTCTTGAGAAAGGTGTGTGTCCTTAGGCCTCTATTCTGTCTCTCACCCTTGTGCTTCTTTTTTTTTTTTTTTTTTGGTTGTGTGTGTGTGTTGTAAGTCCTCATTTTGTTCTCCTGCTGACACCATCTGTTCAATTTTTGTGTTTTGTTCTGATTTTTTTCTTCGAAACTCCATTGGACACCCTTGAAGCAGTGTAGCATCACCCACTTGGAGGCTTACTCTTACTTAATTTCGTGAAGTTTGTTGTTAAGACTACATCATATGGCACTCAATAGTATTAGAGATTTAAGATTTTCCTTTCATAGCATATGAATGAAAGTTTTCAAGAAATTCTACCCTTAGCAGCTTCACTAACATCATTTTTTCATACCGAGATATATCTGATTGACTGATAAAATCAATTTATATCAATTATGAGAAAATAATAATATATGGTATGGGGACTGGGGAGGGTCATGGTCTGTGAATTTGAAATTGTGGTTGCCCATTCATGAGTTGTTTGAACATTTTCAATTAATGTTTTATTTTCCTGTCAAATGTAGTATATGCTGTCTTATGGGATTATTTTACATTTCAAATGTTTTGTGTGGTAGGTCTATGAGAATACAGAGGTTAAAAAACGAGTAGCCTTATCAAGCCCATATGGGAACTGGATCAAGGAAAATTTGCGGTCTTTGAAGCCTGGGAACTTCCTTTCAGCCTCTGTGTTGGACAATGAGGCAGTATTAAGACACCAACAGTGAGAGTTCTATGTAGATATTACTATTAGTTTTATCCTTGATGAGGAAATGTTTGTTTTTAAGTGTTTATACTTATAAATCCTATTACACCCATGGATTTACTCATTGCTATTAGTTAAACATTCTATGTGGTTCTCTATCTATTATTTTTCTTGATCTTTATGAGGATCATGCATTGTGGTTTTGGATAAATTGTGATTTTGGATAAATTGTGATTTAAACTCTTAGAATTTGGGCTTAGGGTCTAACTTATTCCCACAAAACTGGCTAGTAAGTCAAGGACTGTCCAAGTCATATCTTTAGTTGATGTGGGACTACACTTCCACTCTTGAGGCTGCAATTAAGGCAGCCCTGAAGAGGCCGCATCCAAGACGGGCTAGGGGTGACCACATTTAAAGAGGCTTTTACGATAATATGAACTCCCTTTGGAGTGAAATATTCCTCTAGGAAGTAGGAAAAAGGATCTCTGTGTAATATTTTATTTTTCAAGATTGAGAACTTGATTACCGAACACAGTCTTGGTGATGGATCTAAGAGTTGAGAATAGATTTGGGAGGAAAAGTCAAGATAGGATTTCAAGGACCAATTGGTGTCAAATAAAGGGTGAAAAACAGTGGAGCCTTTATCAAAGTTATGGAGAAATAGCATGGGGAGGCAATAGGAAGTGCAAATGGTATCTGGGACAAGATGGACAAAGGGATTTAGGAAGATGGCTAAAGAAACTCTTGGTGAATCAAAAGGTTGATGACCTGTGGGTAAAGAATCTTGGTGGTGGTATGCAAGTGTGCTAGATAAAGTTAAGGTCAGAAGAAATTGTTATAAAGCATTGTCCATGTAAGAATGCAAAAAATTGGGGAAAAAGTGGTAGCTAAGAAAGATACCAAAAAGGCTTTGAGCAAGAGCTTTTGATGGGTTATACCAATCCTTTGGCACCAAAGGTGTGAGAGGGGTGTTTGTAGGCTTGCTAAATGTAGGGAAAGAAAGTTAGGAGACTAGGATTAAGTGTGGTGCAGTAAGGATGTAGTAGGTAAAGTCTAGGTAGCAAAACAAGATATTAATGATGGGTAAAGAAATTACTTTCACAAGTTATTTAATGAAGGGCACCATCTTTTGTTTTTGTATAGGCAGAAGGTAAGGAAAGGGAATCATAATTAAATCTTTTTTCGTAGAATTTGAGAGCCTAAGGTTAAAGAAGCATTGAAAAGGATGGCAGATAGCAAAGTAGTTTGATAAAAAAATATGCTCATTGAGGTATGGAAAGATTTGGGTGAGATAGGTATTAGTTGACTGACAAAGTTATTTAACAAGATTGCGAGGTCTAAGAAAATGTTGGAAGAGTGGAGAGTAGCACTCTTAAGCTCTATTTATAAGAACTAGGGAGATATACAAAATTGCACAAATTATAAGGGGATAAAATTCATGAATTATACTATATGAATTTATGAGAAAATGTAATTAAGATTGGGGGGGCTCATATTACTAAAATTCAATTTTATTTTAAGCCTAGGTGGGTGGTCATGGAAGCAATATATTTGTTATGACATTTAATGGTGAGATACTGGAGGAATAAAAGATTTACATATGGTCTACATTGATTTGGAATAGGTGTATGTTTAGGTGCCAAGAGAGATATTGTCGAAGGCCCGAAAGAAGAAAGCAGTTTGTATTGCATATATTCAAGCAATCAACGATATGTTTGAGAGGGTCACAACTGGAATGGGAGTACAAGATAGGATCACAACAGGTTTTCCTATTACCGTAGTACTCCATCAAGTTGGCTTCCAGCCCTTGTCTCTTTATACCGTAGTCTTGGATGTGCTTATATTGAATAGCTAGTGTCACAATGCATATTTTTTGCATATGTTATAGTTGTAACTTGTAATTGGAGAATCAAGAGAGGAAATAAATGGAAAGTTAGAGATATGGAGACAAGATTTGGAAGCTCATCTCTTTTGCTTAAGTAGAAGTAAGATAGTGTATGGAATGTAAAGAGGTGCGACAATCCTATCTTAGAAGTAAAACTCATGGTTTTATGTATCAAGGGCCCATCGTACAGAACAATGAAGAAATAGAGGGAGATTTAAAACTTAGGATTCAAGAGGGATGGATCATGGGTGGAACGGAGGAGTGCTTTGGGTGCTATCTGTCACAAAAGGTATCACTCAAGATTAAAAAAAAGTTGTTGCGTATTTATAAGACTAACAATGTTGTATGGAACTGAATGTTGGGTGATGAAAAGCCAAGAAGAGAATAAACTTAATGTCATAGAGATGAGAATGTTGCATTTGATGAGTGGGTATACTAGACAAGATAGAATTAGGAATGAACGCATTGGAGAAAAAATTGGGGTAGCACCTCTGGTAGACAAGATGGTAGAAACCTGCCTTAGGTGGCTTAGGCATGTGTAGAGAAGAATTATAGAGGACCTAGTAAGGAGAGTAGATAAAATGGATGGTAGTCCCGTTGCTAACAGCAGAGACTGAAAAAAAACACAAGTGAAACCATTAAGAAAGATTTAGCAGTCAATAGTTTGTCTATATACATGACTTAGGATAGGGCACTATGGCATTGCTTGATTCATATAGCAAACCTCACCTGGTGGGAATTATTATTGTTGTTACTGTCTTTTGTTTTATCAGTATTGACTTAAGTGGATTGTGGCTGGTTTCCATAAGCTAATGCTAAATGTCCTACAAGCTAATGTTCTATAGTATGTTTATGGGAAAGTGTGTTTGCCTTTCTATTGTGCTTACAATACAACATCTCATATGGCTGTTACTCTTCTTCTCTTTGGGTACTACCAGGGCATTTGGGTACTCTAGTGAAGATGTCCAGATGGTGATCGAGAGTATGGCTGCTCAAGGAAAGGAGCCCACGTTTTGCATGGGAGATGATATTCCATTGGCAGCATTGTCTCAGAAACCTCACATGCTTTTTGATTATTTCAAGCAACGGTTTGCACAGGCAAGCTGAGTACTTTCCTACAATTTATTTTAGAATTTAATTTGCTTGGTTCTCTGACATAGTTTTGCTATGGTAGTGCAAAGTTACTTATCTCATTACATCTGGATCATGTTTACTTAATATGTTTATTGTTTGTTCATAATGTCATGAGGTGCATGATATTGTTGTTTTTATATGGTATTCATTGTATGTCACTACTCAGGCTCTATGCATATCCCTGTCTCTTTGTAAATTGCTCTTTAATTCACTCTGATGCCACTGCTCCAATTTTCTTCATTTTTCTTAGTACAGGTTACAAATCCTGCAATTGATCCTCTTCGAGAAGGATTGGTTATGTCTCTTGAAGTGAATATTGGGAAGAGAAGGAATATATTGGAAACTGGGCCAGAGAATGCTTCACAGGTATTTTAGCATACATCTGTAATATTTAGTTTGTCATTGTCATATAATGCCCATGATTTTGTTGCCTTTTCTTGCCACAAGATGATGATATGTTTTGGAGCAGGTTATGTTATCTAGTCCAGTATTGAATGAAGGGGAGCTTGAGTCATTACTAAAAGACTCATACTTGAAACCACAAGTATTACCTACATTTTTTGATATAAGTAAGGGCATTGAAGGTTCCTTGGAGAAAGCATTAAATAAGCTTTGTGAGGCTGCAGATGAAGCTGTCAGAAATGGTTCCCAGCTGCTTATTCTATCAGACCATTCAGAAGCACTGGTAAGGACCATCTAGTAGAACCTGTATCTTTCTAAAGAGTATATTTGTTATATCTCTCAAGGATAGAAGCAATGCCTTTTTTGGCAAATAATAGAAGCAATGATTTGATACATATGTAATTACTAATCAGATGACCACAAGACAGGATATGGCTATTGTCTGCAATGATCGCAGTTTCTCCTCATTTTTAATTTAATTGTTGATTCAAATTTGTTGAATTTATGAACTTCCTTTCCATTTATAAAGTGATGAAGACTGTTTCTCGCATGCATCGTGGAGATTTTTTTTTTCTTTAAATAGTGATAACAACTCTTAGAATTTTGGGTTAGGACCTAACTCAACCCTACAAAATCAGCTTGTAAGTCAAGGATTATTGGAAAAAATCCAAATCTCACATCGGATAGAGATAGTGTCAAGATAGAGTATATCAGTGGAGGGCAACCCTCACCCTATGAGCTAGCTTTTGGGGTTGAGTTGGGCTCAAACCCACCCACATTTTAAGGACTGCTCCCATTTATATACTCTTTTTAGGTTTTATCTCTAGCCGTTGCGGGACTTGGGTTTTTCCTAATACATGCCCACCACTATTGGACTTGGTAAGTGGCCCAAAAATATAGGATCTAGGATAGGCTTTGATACCATCTAATCTTAGCCATGCATGCATGGTCAAGATTGTTTTCTTCCAAGTCTAAATTTGACCCTCCATTATGATTGTATGGTCATCATTATCTCCTTTCATGAGAGCATGAATTCCAATATGCTTCCAATACAGTATATATTTGGATGTGTCTTTGAGCTAATAATGCATTCCTTTCTTTTTGGTCCTAGGAACCAACTCATCCTGCAATTCCCATACTCCTTGCTGTTGGTACTGTTCATCAGCATCTAATCCAGAATGGCCTGCGAATGTCAGCTTCAATTGTAGCAGATACTGCTCAGTGCTTTAGCACTCACCAGTTTGCCTGTTTAATAGGATATGGTGCAAGGTTATTTAATGCCCCTACTTAAGTCTCTGTTAGATGTAGTGTTTTCATTTCTTCCTTATTTTAATCTTATATTAGGAGTCGTGTTTTGTGATCTAAATTTTCATTTATTAGTCTCAATTTTGTTAGACCTGATATAGATTGAAGATATTTTTTGTTTCCTTGTTAATATGCTAGTTTATGGTACAGTTATATTCTTACACTTGTCAAGAAGCAATTTTTTCATTTAAATTGAATAAATCTGAAATTTTTTTTTCTGCGCTTAACAATTGTTTACTGGTGTTATTGGAATTAATTCTACCTTGTATAAGTTGGTCGCAGCAATGTAAGATGGGAATCATGCTTAGTTAAACCCACTTACATCTTCTTGAGCATAGTGTGATATATCTGTTTTGTTTGTTTTAGTGCTGTGTGTCCGTACTTGGCATTGGAGACATGTCGGCAATGGCGTTTGAGTAATAAAACTGTAAATCTGATGAGGAATGGAAAGATGCCTACTGTATCGATTGAACAGGCACAGAAGAACTATTGCAAGGTTACTGCCCAACTTCAAACCACTCTTTTGACTTTATTTCAGATCCAGAAGTAATAAACTGTATTTTTTCCTTTTTTGTATGCCAATCTGTGATTATGGTGGCTATGTATATGACTTGGTTATTTAATTTGTATTTTAAATAATGGTCCTTAGGCAAACACGGGAGAGCTACTTTTAGTTGAAAATGTTTCACTAATACTGTGCTAAAATGAGTTTCATTCATTAACTGTATGAATGAGATAAACTCATTTTTACACAAGAGAAAAGTGAATCCAGAGTAGAATAAGATTATGTGAGATTGAAGGGAAATTAAAGATAAAATAGATTAAACTTCTGGGTGTTTGCGGTACAAGCACGAATCCCCCTTTTATAGGGTAAACTTATAAAAATTAAAAAGAAATTGGGGAAATCTAAACATATTAAGGGAAATAGGGAAAGTAGGAAAGAAAGTAGAATCTATCTCAATAATTACAAAGAAGAAGATTCTGTTCTATTTTCAAATTTCAACATCAGGAATTGATGTGAAGTAAAAATGTGAAAATTGGTCTCTGAATGATTGATATTTTTTGATATGATTTGATTTGACAATGCATTAATCTAATACATCTATTTTTTTATACTAATAATCTTGGTCTAACATGAGTATATTACAAGTAATACTAGCTTAGCCCTGTACCACTATGTAAGATTACTAACATAATAAGACTTGAAAAACAATAATTGTATATTAAAAAAGGTACCTTTAAGAGAAGAAACTTCTTCATCCTTCGCATTGTCCCCCCTCTTTTTATTAAAGAATTCCTCTTTAATTTTTTTTTAAAATATAAGTAACGACCTAATGATTTTCATTTTTGCCTGCATTTCAGGCTGTAAAAGCAGGTCTTCTTAAAATTCTTTCCAAAATGGGCATCTCATTGCTATCAAGGTACGTGATATTGAAATAAAGTAGTCATAAAGGGAAACTTATGCCAGAGAAGGCTGGTATATTCCTTTTTTTTTTCAATAAGTTAGTAGTTTGTCTAATGTTTAATTGTTTCATTTCTTTGCATTCCTTACTGATATGCTTTTGACAAATATATTTTCCAATTTCTTGTTTAGTTACTGTGGTGCACAAATATTTGAAGTCTATGGATTAGGGAAGGAAGTTGTTGATCTTGCATTCAGAGGAAGTGTGTCGAAAATTGGTGGATTAACTTTTGATGAGGTGAGGAACATTACAGAGTCAAGCCTGAGAATGAAAATGCAAATTGTTTTTATACTTTATTGGCAATATAAGCATCAGTTCATTGCGCCTGATAACACTTGATCAATGATACTTTTTGTCCGAGTTTTTTAATATTGATATTGTTTGCCTAACATAATGGTAGATAAATATCATACCATACAGCCTTTTGGCACTACAAATGTATTACATCATGGAATGCTAGCAACATACTCTTTATAGCACATTGGTTAAAATTTATTGAAAACTACAAAATATGAGCTATTGGGGAAAACCCAAGTCCCATATTGGCTAGAGATAAGACAAAGATAGAGTATATAAGTGGGGGGTAATCCTCACCCCACAAGCTAGCTTTTGGGGTTGAGTTAGGCTCAAACCCACATTCTAAGAGGAGTTCATTAAGTAAGGAGGGATACCCACTTAATTTTGTGATTTCCTACAAATTCCAACCAATGTTAGAGAGAGTGCTGGGAGCATTTCTCCTACTTTGCTGATGTAAAAAAAATTCATGTTATGTATGTGAGACTGCTTTTACTTGTCTGCTGCACTCTGTACTTTCAGTTATAGCTTTAGTTTCTTCACTGACAGTTGTACAGCTATCAGTCAGTTATAACTGAAAGGTAGACAGTTGCTATGATAGTTACTACTGTAGTACTGTCATATATGGTCAATGCAGTCTCTGCCTGTATATATATTTCATTGTAACAGAGCTGAACCTTTTGTATCAATCATTTTCCTAGTTAAGTTAAATATTACTCTCTCTCAAGTTCGTTAATGTAAAGCAATATATAATTATACATGAATAAGAGGATGGAAAGATGTAGAACATTATAATCTATTTTTACATCCATATTTATCAACATTTCTATCTATCTTTGTCTATTTCAGACAATTTCTTATCCTTCTTTGTACTTCGCTTCTTTTTGTTGGAGAAGACTTCATCTTCTTCGGATCTGTATTTCTGTCTTCATTCTATATTTTCTTTATAGACATTTTTTTTATGAGCACGTATATTTATATTTATCATGACCCTGAATAAAATTGATTTTCAATTTTAAGACTTTGAATGTTACACCTAAATAAGGCTTCCTTCAAGACTTCTTTTAGGGAAAATTCTGGTAGGTGATGTGAACTTGGTACATGCAATATTAATTGCTTGTGTTACAGAAGAACAAAATGCAGGAAAGAGAAAGTGAGAGAAATGAGAGGAAATCACCCAGAGAATTTTATTACTGAAAATATTCAGAAACTGTTGAATGATTTGACAATACAGTCTAGAATTACATTGTTATGCTGAGGAAAGAACGAACTAAATTCTGTATCAGTTTCTGTAACCACCTCACTCACAGATATCTACCCAACTGACTGATAACTGAAGTCTGCTACAACAGACTATGATAACTACTCACACACAGTAGCTACTCTTAACAGCTAGAATTTTAATACTTACACTCCATCTTTTCTGAGCTTGTAAATTCTTATGTTTGTAAACACCCTGGGTACAATTATACACTATTTCTTTTGCACAAGAGTTTATGAATGTGAAGAATGGACAGTGTTCAATACTTGAATTTACATTATAATGGATATCTCTTACATTGAAACTTCACTCATACTCTGATATGGTGCAGGTGGCAAGAGAGACTTTGTCTTTCTGGGTGAAGGCATTCTCTGAAGATACAGCTAAAAGGTTGGAAAATTTTGGATTTATACAGTTCAGACCAGGAGGTATGAATTCAGTGCTGATGCTGATTTGAAGAATCAGTTGACTTTTTGTCATGCTTTTAGTAAAACTGAATGAGTGTTATTGTTTTATGAATGAAGTTGCATTCATAGTAGTGTTCTAGGTATGATATAAATTGAATGATTTTGATTTACATTTTCAAAGGGGAGTATCATGCAAATAACCCAGAAATGTCAAAGTTGCTCCACAAAGCTGTTCGTCAGAAAAGTCAAAGTGCCTTTTCTGTTTATCAGCAATATTTGGCTAATCGACCTGTGAATGTAATTCTTGGAGATCCTATTTTCATACTGTTATTATACATTTTATTACAACAGATTTATGTGATATATCTGTTGTTCATTTCAGGTTCTCCGTGATCTTCTTGAATTCAAAAGTGATCGTGCTCCAATACCTGTGGGGAAGGTTGAACCTGCTTCATCTATTGTGCAACGGTTTTGCACAGGGGGCATGTCACTTGGAGCTATTTCCAGAGAAACTCATGAAGCAATTGCAATTGCCATGAACAGAATAGGTGGAAAATCAAATTCAGGGGAAGGTGGGGAGGTAATATAACTTCTATACCAGTATAACTGTTGGTATAGATACATCGTACATTCATATTGAGTAACAAATAATTTCTTCTTTTTTTTTTTGTATTTTTATTTCCTTAACTTATTTGCATTTCAACGATGACCTAATGTACATGTATTGCATTCAGGATCCTGTTCGCTGGAAACCACTTACAGATGTCGTAGATGGTTACTCTCCAACTCTTCCTCATCTTAAAGGTCTTCAAAATGGGGATACTGCAACTAGTGCCATCAAGCAGGTTATTGCACTGAAAATTTTAAAAATACCTCCATTAACTTTGTTGACTATAGTAATGTTATTATATTAATTGTGTGATGCTGGAAAATCTTTAGATGGACTATTTTAATACTTCAGCCTTATTTGTTCTTTCTGAGTCAAATTATTTAACCTTTATATAAAATCACTATAGCATACAGCTTTTTAGAAACTATTATTCTATGTTGAATGTTGACAATTAATTAGCCAAATTATATACTGTAATCTGATTTGTTTAGCTGATGCCTTGCAATTATATGATTTCAATTGCCAATGCCCTGCAACTATGCACCATAAAATGATGGCCATGAATTAATCCTTTTTTTCCCACTCTCCCAAACCTAAGTATGGAAGACAATTTTTTTTCTGTAAGTGCAATAAGCGTGATGGGGCTGCCAACATATGCTTTTCCAATTGCCAGTGCCCTGCAACTATGCCCCCTAAAACGATGGCCATGAATTAATCCTCTTTTTCCAACTCTCCCAAACCTAAGTTTGTAAGATAGAATTTGGTGTTTTTCTGTAAGTGCAACAAGCATGGTGGGACTGCCAACATATGATCACCTTCCTGCTGTATCAGCTTAAGAATCCAGATGCAGGAAGTGAATATTGCAACAAAAGTTTTAAGTCGGTTATAGATCATGCCTTACATCATATTCTTTGTGGGTGTGATTTACGTTTGGTGGACCCAATGAGTATTCATTCTGTTATAATTCATGATTACAAATTTAGTTCTTAATCTAATTGGATGGCAAGCTAATCTCTATATTCAGTCAATCTGGCTGATTTAAATTGTATTTATTCTAAACTTGATCAGGTAGCAGCTCTAGTCATAGAAATTGTGATAGGCAGTGGTGATCCGATAAAATATATTGCATTTTTTCAGGTTGCTTCTGGAAGGTTTGGTGTCACCCCAACATTCTTGGCAAATGCTGATCAGTTAGAAATCAAGATTGCACAAGGTGCAAAACCTGGTGAAGGTGGACAATTGCCTGGAAAAAAAGTTAGCATGTATATTGCTAGGTTGAGAAATTCTAAACCAGGAGTTCCTCTTATATCTCCACCTCCTCATCATGACATTTATTCTATCGAGGACCTTGCTCAGTTGATCTTTGATCTTCATCAGGTGACACTCTTGCTTGTTTTATTCACTTGTTTCCTTTGAATGAATTTTAGCAATTAGTATACTGAAGAAAAATCTCTGGTTGAACAGGTGAACCCTAAGGCCAAGGTGTCTGTAAAACTGGTGGCTGAAGCTGGAATTGGCACTGTTGCATCTGGGGTTGCAAAGGGCAATGCTGACATTATACAGGTATCCATATACATTTTTTAGCTGCTTCTATATATATTGCTCAGATATGCATTTGTCCTTTGTGAAGCATAACATATCATAATGTGATCAACTTACAGATTTCAGGACATGATGGGGGAACAGGAGCAAGCCCTATAAGTTCCATCAAGCATGCAGGAGGTCCTTGGGAACTTGGGCTTACAGAATCTCACCAGGTTATATTGAATCATGAAATTGTGCAATTAGAATTTATTTTGATCATTTCTACCAAAAAAATTTGTAAGCTATATTATTGTGGATTATTTTTCTTGCAGACACTCATTGAAAATGGACTTAGAGAAAGGGTTATTCTCAGAGTTGATGGTGGGTTTAGAAGTGGAGTAGATGTCATGATGGCAGCAATAATGGGTGCTGATGAATATGGGTTTGGTTCAGTGGCAATGATTGCTACTGGATGTGTTATGGCCCGCATTTGCCACACCAATAATTGCCCAGTTGGTGTTGCCAGTCAGGTATCTAGAAGGCTGATTTATTATTTAATGCTTTAATGTAATCATTACTCGTCATTTATTTGTCTAACATGAATGTATCATTACATTTCAGAGGGAAGAGTTGCGTGCACGCTTTCCTGGTGTTCCTGGGGACCTTGTCAACTACTTTTTGTATGTAGCTGAGGAGGTAATTTGGGGATGCTATTGATATATGTTCATCTTAATTTTTCTTATTTTGGAGTTGCTGTTATTGATTTAATTTTGATTTACCACGTTGAAATTTGGATTAAGTAATGTTTTCCTCATGCTGTCTGGAATAAATATCATTATTTGACCAGGTAAGAGGCATATTGGCACAGCTGGGGTATGAGAAGTTGGATGATGTGATTGGCCGGACTGACTTGTTTCAACCACGAGACATATCTCTAGCAAAAACTCAGCATCTAGATCTGAATTATATCCTCTCTGTACGAATTGCCTATAACCATATATATCTTTCCTTTCTGAGTTGAATTACCTGCTTCTCTGACATGTTTGATTAACTATTCATTTTCAGAATGTTGGGTTGCCTAAATGGAGCAGTACCGAAATTAGGAATCAGGAGCCTCATACCAATGGTCCTGTTCTGGATGATGTTTTGCTAGCAGACCCAGAGGTAAAACAATTATAGGTGTTGGTATTAAAAATATTATTGGCCTCCCCTGCTCTTCTTTAGATCAGTTTGTACGTCAATCATATTCAGTGCTCAAATACTAGGACTCATTCTAGTTTCTAGTTAATTTTATCTGTGGGCCTCCTGTGCATAAAATCATCTTGTAATCTTAACATTGTAGATAAGATCACGGCTTTCCAGAGTTTGCATCTGTTATCGTTCTAAAATTTACTTTATACATTTGTAATTTATTTTTCAGATTTCTATCTTATTAAATTAGTTATACATATGAAATTTCTGAGAAAATGTTTAGACCATTAACATTCAGCTTCCAAACATTGACAAGTTGAAATATTCTGAAGTTGTATTATCCTATGCTTCTCAACTATTTGTTTTCCCCAAGTAAGAAGGTCTAAAAAATTTTCAAATTCATTTAGCATCCAATATATGTTAAGAGAGTATGTAGGGAGGGGGAGGAGATAAAACACCATATCCCTACTAGTGATTTTTTAGATGTACTATTTATCTACTGTCTGATATCTTTTTCTTCCCTGGGTTGATTTCATAGTTCTCAAAATTTCTTAATTGAAATAAATGCTATTCTTTGACTAAAAAAGCACTTAAAAATTTGTCTTTCATGAAGTTTACTTAGAGAGCAACCCCTGGCGCAATGGTAAAGTTGTGCCTTGGTGACCAGTTGGTCATGGGCTTGAATCCAGAAACAGCCTTTTTGCATATGCAAGGGTAAGGCTGCTTACAATAACTCTCCCCCATACTTTTGTATAACAAAAGCCTTCTGACACCAGGGTAAGTTTTTTATAAAGTTAAAAAAAGGGTAAAAAAAATCAAATTGAGAGTATGAAGTGTTGGATGGGGGGAAAAAGACCTACACTATCTAATTTTGGAGCGTGGCTGTTTTACCCTTTTTGATTAACTGACTTTGTGTTTGATAAAATAAGGGAATGAGATGAGGAAAATGGCTGTCAGTGCTTTATAAGAAAATGTCATATGTGAGGCAGCAATATTAAATCTTTTGTTTTTCAGGTTGCCGATGCCATTGAAAATGAAAAGGTGGTTAATAAGACCATAAAAATATACAACATTGATCGTGCTGTATGTGGACGTATAGCTGGTGTCATTGCAAAGAAGTACGGTGACACTGGTTTTGCTGGACAGTTGAATATAACGTAAGATGTTTTAATTGGCAGTTTGAAATCCAATATTTGTATTTAAGTATCTAGTGGAATGTTGAAAATAATAAAAATCTCCTTGCTTCCAGATTTACAGGAAGTGCTGGGCAGTCATTTGCATGCTTTCTGACTCCTGGAATGAACATTCGCCTTGTTGGAGAGGCTAATGATTATGTTGGGAAGGTACCTTATTAAAACTTGCTGTTTCGCATTACCTAAGAACTTGTTAGGAAATTAAACATGAAATGTGTAACTATTATTCATTTATATAGTGATGAAAAGTATGAGACCTGGTTACTTGATTATTATATCCCAGTATGCTTATTTATTCAGTGATGTACTGTACTTAATTGGTGAAATACTCGACAAATTTCTTCTGGTTGTTCCTCCCTGCTTTTCTTAGGATTTGATAATATTACTTTTTTTCCAAATGTAATCAAGTTGTGCATTATAGGGTTAATTTGAATTAAGACACCCCTTTTGTCACCATAGTGAATGAAATGAATGTTTTTGTCTTGAAGTATCTGTTCTTGTTTTAGTTAGATACTGAGTTGGGGCACATTGTGAATGTTTATTTGAATTAAGATACCCCTTTTGTCACCATATGTTTATTTGTGAATGTTGCCAGGGCATTGCTGGAGGTGAGTTGGTTATCACTCCAGTCGACAAGACCGGGTTTGAACCTGAGGATGCAGCTATTGTAGGGAACACTTGCTTGTATGGTGCAACTGGTGGACAGGTCTTCGTTAGAGGGAGAGCTGGTGAAAGATTTGCTGTCAGAAACTCACTTGCTGAAGCAGTGGTGGAAGGCGCAGGAGATCATTGTTGTGAGTACATGACTGGTGGCTGTGTGGTTGTCTTGGGAAAGTGAGTATTATTTCTTTATCAAAGCTATTCCATTCTTTTCCTCTTCCGAACTCCCTTTGTATGGTTGTTCATGGAAAGAATTGAAGTAAACTGAGGCTATCACTTATTTTTTAACCTTTGACAGAGTGGGTAGAAATGTAGCTGCTGGTATGACTGGAGGGTTGGCTTACATTCTTGATGAGGACGATACTTTCATACCCAAGGTTTGTGCCAGAGACCCATTTCACTGTCCTTTCTCTGTTTTCTATTACAAATGAGGACATGCATGGATTATTGAAATTCTTTTTCTGATCTGGATTCCCTTACTATTCCTCTAATGTTTGAAAAAAGAGAGAATGATAAATCCGTAGTTTGGGAAGCATTTTCAACGGTTTAAGAAAAAAACATATTAGTATACTACCGTTTGAAGATCTTCCCAAATCTCACAAGTGCCTTTTCATGAAACACCAACTGCCTTTAAAATTTGCTTCTAACTAATCTTATAGCTGTAGTTATCTAATTTATCTGGTGCTCTTACTCTAGTTGTGATTGTCTATCAGTCTATCTCATCAAGTGGCTCATAAGTACTTGTCATCAAGCATTGAATTTTTCTCAACCACAGCATAGTTTTTAGACCACACCCCTCCCCTTGGGAAAAAAATGCTTCTAAAAAAATAACCATAATAACCTTGAAAGCCTTTTATTTATGCTGCTTGATACAAACCATGCTTTTTTGTTATGCTTATATCTGAGTCAATTCACAGGTAAACAGAGAAATTGTAAAAATCCAACGGGTGTCAGCCCCTGTTGGACAGATGCAACTGAAGAGCCTGATTGAAGCTCACGTTGTAAGTCCCTCTATTTACATTAATTTATGCATTTGCAATCAATGTAGGCAGAATTTTATATATCACTTGATTATCATAATGCTCAAAACAAATTTTGTATATTGTCTGTATAAAGGAAAAAACCGGTAGTACCAAAGGTGCGGCTATTCTGAAGGACTGGGATAAGTATTTATCACTATTTTGGCAGCTGGTTCCACCTAGTGAAGAAGATACCCCCGAGGCAAATGCCAAATATGACACAACTACGGCAGATCAGGTCACTTATCAGTCTGCTTAGGGTAACAATCTAAGGTTACATTACATTGATTACGCCAGGCTATGGAGCCATTGTTGTGTCCCTGATTTGTACAGGAATTGGAGAGGCTATCAATTAGGTGGAAATGCTAGCCAAAATATGGGATTAAACTATCCCTTGAAACCATGGTGCTGCATGTATTCTCAAGATCATTTTTGCCAGCAGTATGAGGAACCCCGTATACATCCATCTGAAGCATTAGCATTCTCTTTTGTATAGCCATGTGAAAGGAAAAAAGCTGTATATAAAATGCAGTTGATTCGAATTTGATTGGGACTTTTGTGGACGGTCAAAATAAATAGTTGGGGCTTGATATGCCTGGGTCCCCTTTGCTCTCCTGAATTAATGAAAAATTATTGTTTTTTCCTTGCACGATCGAAGTGCGTTGTTTCTCTGCACTTATAAATATAGGATGTAATTTTTTATGCTTATATTGTTGATAAAGTACTAGCGGGTTTAATACATATTATACATGAGATGAATTTACAATACCTTAAGAAACATCTCAAGTATTTGTAATGAATAATATCAATGGGGAGGTAATGATTGGGTACAAAGTTAGAGGCTTTTTTGAACAGCTTTGCTAAAAGTTTCAAGACATTATATGCTCGTTTGGAAGAGCTTATCAACATCTTATTTGAGAGAGTTTGTGATACGCAGGTATGAGAGTGTTTGAGAGTTTATGAAAATAGCTTATGATTGATTCATAAGATGTTTTTAGCTTATTTTCGTAAGCTCTCCACGATATCTTAGTAATAGTTTATGCAGAGCTTACGAAAAGACTCACTTTCGAATCCTACTATAGCTAAAATTATAAAATGTGTATGTTTTTTTTTCGTTTGTTCCTTCAAATTAAATATTTTATTTTATTTGTTTTTTCATAAAAAATACAAATATTAACTCCTACATGAATCAAATTATAATTATTTGTTGCTAATAAACTAATTTACTATTTATTTCCTTCTTTATCACTAAATATATAATTTAATTAAATAAATTTATATTCTTATGTGTTAGTAATTTCTTTGATACGTTATTAATATTTTATTTTTAGTAAAAAAAGTAGGAAATAAAATTAAATAAATTAAATACTGTTTTTCTATATTTGCTTCTACAATGGTGTGTACTGTGTAGTGGTGAAATTTTTATAAATGTATTTTTTTATATTGCAAACGGTGAATTTTTTAGAGTATAGGCATACGAAAAAAATTTATAATATGATAGAAAGAATAAGAAGTGTTGGTTAGGCATTTAAAATAAAAGATTATTTATGTATTATTATTCTTTAAGAGACATGTCATTATTAAACAATAATAAAAATCATCTTAAAAAAATAAATCTATAAAGTTCAAATTAAATAATTAAAACATTCAACAACAAAAACTTTAAATAATTAAAATAAAAATTTATTATATTTATGAGAAACTACATATATATATATATATATATATATATATATATATATATATATTTATATTTAACCCAACAAATAAATGTAAAAGGTCATCACATTGCGTAAACACTTCACATGCAGAATAATAAAGTTCGCGTCTCTTGTTCAAGCATCAAATATCAAGGTGGGGTTTAGTACGGCAAATCTTCACCAAATTCATTGTCCTTTATACAAATGTCAAAAGGAGACTTCTGGCTCTTTTGCTTCTGAGAAGCATCGTTTGTCTCCCAACATATATATTCTCTGTTATATTGTTTAATGTTCATTCCAAATTTCAATATTGACGTCTACAATCAAAACTATGATCATTATTGTTTGTGTTTTTGCTCAAATTGTCACCTAATCATTCATGTTCCAATTGCCGAAGCTTCCTATTGGTAGGGCAAACCCTAGCTTATTGGTAAATCCTACATTGAACCAAAACCAAGCTATTTTATGGTCTAATGAACTTGTCAATTCCTCATGTAGCTTCCTTCAAGTTTCACCTAACGAATTTTAAACGTGAAAAATGATGCAGCGTCACACTAGTTAGAAGAAAATCGGCAAAACTAAGGTATAATGAAATTGTCATTTTCTCTATTTTTTTTTTTTTTATCCCACTTGTGTTTTTACCAAATGAATGGATAAGCTTTCTTCACCAACCCAATTACTATCAAGCCATCATCGTTTTTTAATTTTCTTTCCACAAGGGAACTTCCAATGGAAGAATATACATATATAAAGAAAGCGTAGAAGAAACTGAATATAAGTAATCATCACTATTCCTTTTCTCCGCACCCCCCAAAATTTGAAAAGTTAATCATAAAATTTGACTAAGCAAAACCGCAAATGGTATGTACCAACTTGTTGATTGTTGGTTTGGCATAGCATATAATTAGTATACGTAACGGAAATTGCTGAAAATGAGACAGTCAAATTAAGGTGTTAGACTTTAAGGAAAGGAAAGAATAAAGATGAAGAATTGAAGATGATGATGATGAATGATAACAAGGGTAAATTTGTGTGTAGTTGCAATCACGCTTCTCTTGCCTTTATTTTCCCTTTTCTTTGATAACAAAACAAAGCAACCAAATGCCATGTATACCCACTAAATGTCGGCATGTCGGTGTTGAAATCCGAGTAACAAATGTTAGTAATAATGAAATTGAATTGCTTCCCCCCCTGTGAAGAAAATCTCTACACACTTGATTAAAACATTGTACTGCGTTAAGAGGTCACAACACGTTTTTTTAGATATAGTTTGAGTTTCACTAGAATACACAAAGGGAAGATGATTTATGAACAACGAAGTGCCACAACAAAATGTTGTCCGCTTTGATTTTGAGATGTATTAATTTTTTATATGCTAATACATTATATAAAATATAAAAAATGAGAGATAAAACTGATTTATATGTAGTATTACGTAGTGTCAAATAGGACAGGAGTGCCTAAATATCTTTATCATATTTAATATTCAAATAATTAAAGAATTGATATTGGAACTTATTCTAATTTTATTGAGTTAAATGAAATTTGAATAATAAAAAATTATATATATATATATATATATATGATAATTCTTTATAATTGCTGCTCTTCCCTTTGGTGCCAACACAAATATACAATAGTACAATAGTATGAGTCTGGATAAATAAATACTTATACATATACATGCGTATACGAGATTCTGAAACAAATATTGTATTCTTTCTGGATAAATTTATCTACATTGCTATGATTTCTGGGTTAAAGGTCGACGAATGAAAGAAAGAAAAAACATCAAAAGAAGGGACTATTCCGAATTCACACACACACTTTTATCAGTTATCTCTAAGCATGCATGCAACATTGATGCAAGAGAAAAATGGATCACAGAGACAAGCATGTTTCTGTGTGCATATGAAGAGAGAATTGCGTAGGTAACTAACTACCAAGTAAAATTACACTGATAAATGACATCTGCAGGGCCATGTTTGGAATACAAAGCCAATTTCACCAGAAGCAGCATTATCACAAGAGGCACCAACATAAGAATCATTGGTGGTGGAGGTAGAGGTGGTAGCATCAGTGGTAGAACCAAGATTGCTATGGTCAGCACCACCATGAACATGGTTGATTTAAACCCAAAAAGCCTTAGCATAAACGCTAATGAGATGCTTATTATGAATCTCTTGTTGTAGTGAATCAACCAAGAGCTCATGGATCCACCCAAATTCGACTAAGCAAAGGTGTTGACCCCCCTCCTCTCCTTAGATGGTGTTTTAATCTTTTTGTTATTTTGAATTTGAAAAGGTAAAAAGAAGATTATATTTGGTCACGGACTCTCTCTCTCTCTCTCTTTTTTTTCTTATAGGACTGTCACTCTCCTGAATCCACCAAAGAAGCGTATTTTTTGTAGTTATTGGTAAAATGTGGCAGCCATCTATTTTCTTTTCTTTTATCAGACTTTCCTACTTTTCTGGCATTCTCCAATATGGCAGCCTAGCTCCCTTTGATGGCAAAACTATTATCATGTGGATTTTCTTTTGACTTACATTAGTTGGAACTGTGAATGCGAATCCTTCTAATTAATTTCTTTTTGTCAATGGCAAGTGCATGCATCGGTTTTAATGGCAAAATATGGTGGTGGATAAACACAATTTAGCACTTCCCAAAATTGGGGTGTTATAACTTATTAGACTGGAGAGATACATCGCACCATCCAATAGACAGAAATCACCTACTCCGTTTCATGTCCCTCTAAGAAATTGATACGTGTTTAGTTTTTTTTTTTTTTTTTTACCATGAGGTATCAAATTTGGATTTAAAAGACAAGAAAGGAAACATGAAGGAGTGATTTGGATTCCCATTCAATGTAGTTATATTTATGGGTTTTTTACTTTGTATATCTCAAAATTGAGTTCTTAATTACTGCACAAATGAGAATGAGAAGAAAATTAGTGTTTGCTTTTACTTTGTACCTTGCTTGAGATGAGAACAAATCTGACTTAATTGTATATTTTATCAATTAACAAAACTATATCGTGTTGCAAAAATTAGTAACAAAATGATTTATTTTTTGTTTTCTCATTAAATTTTTTAGTGACATGACAGCATTGGTAAAATATGCAAATTAAAACTTGCGTGATAAATTTTACAGAAAAAAAAAATGGATGATAAAATTTATGAAATAATGATAGTTGGATGCTAAAATATACAATTAAATCAATTTTCTATGAGTACCTCTCTCACTTGATATGTCTTCTTATGTATATATATTAAAATCAAAATTATTGATCAAAAATATTTTTAGTCCATGAAATTATAGACACTGATCAACTTATAATTATAAGCATTGATAACTTAATTTTTTATTTTACAAAATTATTGTTACTCCTCCATGTTATAAAATGTTATTCACTTTAATATATTTTTTAGTATAAAATGATAATGAAAAACTAGGGAAAATAATGTTTTGTAAAATTACAAATTAAAAAAAATTATAATGTTATGAGTTAAATTAAGTTTTTCGTCTATGCAATTTAATAATTTACATCCTTGTAATTTCTTTTAGGCAAGTTTTAAACATTTCATTTTTAGATTTTTAGTTCCTGCCATCAAATTTGGTTTGAAAAAAAAAATTAAATTACCTTAAATTAAAACTAAGAGTTTATTCAACAATTTTATAATAAAAGCCCAAATATGGGCTGTCATAAAAGTACAACCCGATGAACGAACATATGAAAGCCCAAAATAAATGCACTTTCTTTTCTAATCGTAGAATGGTAAAAATAAAAAAGGAATTTGGGTCTGTCAGACAACCGTGTGACCATCCCAGGCACAAGGAAGTGTCTAAGAACGATCCTCTACAGCCAAAGATGAGACTCCTCCAAAGAGAAACACATCAGGCCGTTAATCACGCTCTGATCACACGGTCATGATTCATCCACCAGACGTAGGTTCCTGTCTCCTTAGAACTCAAGGACACAGAGGTACGAGCCTATAGAACAGATCCTGTTCAAGTAAGGTCGTAACCAAAGGCCTCCGTGTTTAGGTATATAAATGCTTGAATTTTGTTAAAAACGCCGGGTGTGGGACTACCTCCCTGTCCCTTGTGCCTCGTTTCTAACTCTTGTAGGTATCTCATTTTTTTATCAGAATTCGTCTCAGTATTGCACAAACATGGATACAATCTTCTTCCCATGGTGTTTCCTACATAACAGCAGCAGCATTGGTCCCAAATCTTTATCTTTTCTAGAAAAAGAAATACTGAATAGAGGCTTTGAAAAGCTCTTATTATGCTTGATTCCATCACTACAAGATTATACAACACCCTTCAGAGGCTAGCCCGAAGGGGTTAATTTTGGCGAAACTGGGTGCATGAAAAGGATCAAATCTAATTCCAGTACCCCAATTAAGCAAATGACATCTAAGTTCGTAGCCAGGTAGCTGAGCTGTACACTTTTCTTCCCCATATTTTCTTTTTCTCTACTGGCTATGATGATTGTGACATTGATTATTGCTTGATTAGTTTATTAACTTCTCTGGATTCTTAGCAATTATTTTCATTATATTTCGATCATTGTATTGATTACTTTAACCACCTAAATGTATTGACATTTGAAGTTGCTGCATTGCAGGAACTTCTAATAGATGCTAATTTTAATGTTATTAGCTTTCCTTAAACTAGTCAATAATTTTGTAAAAAGGCTTGGGGTTATGTAGAACATAATATGACTTGCATAAAGTGATAAAGAAAGGAGAAACGAAAACGTGGTTTTCAGTAATAGCATCACTATAATAACAAGTGCAAGCATACCTAATGCAGTTCATTTTAATGGTCTCAATCTGATTTGTGAAGTATGCTTCAGATCCAATTGGCATGTCATTATCTTTTATGGTGTAAAATTTTGAATGAATTTTGTGCTGGATAACGCACAGAAGATTGCTGACTTCCTTGCCTTCCATCCTGATCGTGATTTACACTATTCTCAGGTATGGCATAAATTGAAATTTAAGATTGTTGCTTCTATGCGGCCACTATTAAATATTGATTATCATTATATATTCATGTGGTCTCTTTGGAGGAGGAAAAAAGATGTTTAAATACTGAGAATATTGTTTCACCAAAGAAAAGTTTTGTACTTAATTCATATTTATTAATAATTTCTTTTAAGTTTTTCGATTATTTAAAAGAGATGTTCCGATTCATGGTTTACACCAGCACACTTGGAGTTTGTTAATTTGCCTTAGTGGGAAGGGGGAGGAATTCAAGGGCTACATGAAATGGATTTCCTTTCGCCACACACAAACACTCAGTTTGAAAATTATATTTATCTCATGATTTAACTAGAACATCATGAAAATTATATTTATATTATGATAACTTTTTGTTTATATTTTTCTATAATATATCCTGCCATGCTCATATTTTAATTTTTTAATATTTTATCGTAACTGATGCTCATACTGGTATATCATATATTGACTCAGAAGCTGCATCAGCTTGACAGCAAACTGTTCCGTTCCACATATTAGTGAAATTTACAATACTAATAGGCTGCAATTTGGTAATAATTGTGGAGTGTCCTTGTCTCCTAAACATCTCAATTTTGATTTCCAACATTTCATCGTTAAGTTGTTATAAGCCGAGCTTCCGTAGAATGGTAAATTCTGAAGGATTATTGGTTGATGAATTATGATGTACTTTTTGTAAGTACATGAGTATGACCCACGTTGATATGCTACCGCGTTGCGTCCTAATATTTTCTTTGGAACTTTAAAAAAAAAAAACTTATTTTTCTCATTTAGGGGTGTAAAGTTTTCTAGAACATTGCTTTTTTGAATTCAACTTCTTCAATCTTCTAATAAAGCAGTGACTTTTTTTAACTTGATTTAATTAATCTACATTGTCTCCCTTAAATTAAGCTTTATCATTCCGAGCATTTTCTTTACCTTGTGAAATAACTCCATCTTCAATGGCTTCGTAAAAATATCCACTATTTGATTTTCAATCGGACAATAATTAATCCACATTTCTTTATCAACTATCAACTTCCAAATCTTGTGACATCGAATATCAATGTGCTTGGACCTCCTATGAAAAATTTGATTTAATTCAATGACAAAATATTTTTGTGGGAGTGTTCTGCTTATGATGCATCACTTCTAAAATTCTTCTCATCCACACTGCTTGCACAGCACAACTAGTTGTTGCAATATATTCAGCTTCAGCCATTGAAAGTGCTACAATTGGTTGTTTCCTTAAAAGACCATGATATTGCACCTGTACCTAGATGAAATATGTACCCTAATGTGCTTTTTCTTGTTTCTATATCTCTTGTCCAATCATTGTCTGTGTATCCAACAAGCTTCACATCATTATAGTTGGCATAAAAAATTTCATCGATCAGAGTACCTTTAATATAACGAAGAATTCTCTTAGCTCCTCACAAATGGCAAATACGCGGCTTTTCAATAAATCTACAGAGTAGGCCAACTCCAAAAGACCATCAAGTACCTCAGATTTCCAATCAAACTTCTGTATTGAGTTGCATTGATCATTTTTTCATCACCTTCCTTTGTTAGCTTTAACTTCTCTTGAACTAGTGTGGAAATTGGTTTTGAATTTTCCATCTTGAATTCCTTTAGAATATCACTTGCATGTTTCTTTTGGGATATAAAAATCACATTATCCTGTTGAATGACCTTAATGCCAAGAAAATAGGACATTAGGCCTAAATCTGTCATTTCAAAATAGCTTATCATAGCCTCTCTGCATTCTGCAATCATCTTTGAATTATTGTCAATGAAGATTAGATCATCAACATAAAGACACACAATGAGAATATCTTCAAGATCAACAAATTTGACACATAATGTGTGCTCAAAAGGACATCTCTTGAAACCATGCTGCACAAAATAGGAATCAATTTTCGTATACCAAGCTCTTAGTGCTTGCTTCAACCTATACAAAGCTTTCTTCAATCTATAAATTTTGTCTTCTTTTCCTCTGAACACATATCTTGCAAGTTGCTCAACATATACTTCTTCTTCCATAATACCATTCAAGAAAGCATATTTAACATCCATTTGATATATCTTCCAATTATTTTGAGCCGAAAGAGAAATAATCATGCGAATCATATCTAATCTTGCAACAGGAGCAAATACCTCAAAATAATCAATACCAGGATTTTACTTATATCCTTTTTTAATCAACCTTGCTTTAAAGTGATTAATTTCTCCACTGGGATTGTACTTTGCCTTGTACATCCATTTCACTCCAATAGGCCTTTTATTTGTTGGCAAATTTGTTAACTCCCACGTATCATTCTTCTCCATAGCATTAATCTCATCAACCATGGCTTTTCTCCAATTCTTATCACTTAAGGCTTCTTCAAATGTCAATGGCTCACAATCTGCAAATAAAACAAAATTGATAATCTCCACATCAGATGGGTCATCATCATTAAACATGACACAATCTTACAATCTGGTTGGTAGTTAAGGATTCCTCTACGACATCCTAGAAGATTTTAGTTCATCAGGTGTTGGATCTAGTTGTCTTTCATTCTCTTCATAATAGCCAGTAATCACCACTGGCTCCTTTTGGGACTTTAAAGACCAATCCTACATAGCTTCCTCATCAAATGTCACATCTCAACTGATAATAATATTCTTTGTCTCCGGATTGTAAAGTTTGTATGCCTTTGAATCTGTGTCGTAGCCAATGAAAATGCACTTTTCACCTTTGTCATCCAATTTCTTCCTGAGTTGGTTTGAAACATGTGCATATGCAATGCACCCAAAAACTCTGAGATGTCTGATTGATGGTCTTCTTTCACTCCAAGCTTCTTCTAGTGTCTTCTCACAAACACTCTTTGTCGGGCATCTGTTCGAAATATAAACAGTTGTAATAACTGCTTCCGCCCAAAACTCATTAGGCATTTGTTTGGCCTTTAGCATGCATCTCACCTTGTCCATGATCATTATGTTCTTCCTTTTAGCAACTACATTTTGTTAAGGTATGTATATGGTTGTCAGTTAATGTTGAATTTCATGTTTCTCAAAGAAATTTCTACAAGCGAGGTTTTCTTGGCCTTTGTCTGTTTTGGGTACTTTAATTCTATATCCATTATGTTTCTCTGCAAACACCTTAAACTTCTTGAAGGTATCATAGGATTCTAATTTCTACTTCAAAAAGTAGACCCAAGTCTTCCTATTAAAATCATCAATGAAAGTGATAAATATCTGCTACCATCATGTGTGACACCTTCTATCCTAAAATGCATATAAAAAGTTTGCATTCGCTTCACTTTTATCAAATAAAACTTCTCAGAAACATTTTTGACTCAAAACAAGGTCGTTCAAGTTCACAAAAGAACTCAAGTTAAGTAGCAAATAAAATAAATTAAAATGACATGTTTGGAATATCATGCAATTAAAACAGAAACTTATTACCCAATGTCTCATCCTATCAGAGCATTGTGTTCCGACATCCTCCAGCACGAGATTCCTTTAAACAATCCATCTAGTCATCTGCTCCCATGAACACAAGGTTCGAGATTATCACATGATCCAAACACAAACAACATACAGGGAGTGAATTATCACATTCCTAAATAGGTAGATATAAACGAAGACACATATATATAGTAGAAGTATAACAAACTCAACCTAACACAATTCGCATCATTTTCCCACTCATTGCGTAACATCACTTGTCCTAAGGATTTAATCACAAAATCACATTTCACACCTGCACATTAATCATGTGTTTAGAACAACAAATCTCATGTACAACACAACATCTCACACTCACACAATTCATTACCCATCATCATGTAGCAAATCACAATGATCATTACACAGACGTTATGCAACAGATACACTAAGACTCCATCCTATATGCAATGTGGTACCATGTCAGCGAAAAATAACACCAAGGCGCTTAGGAATACATAACAAGACACACTACACAATAGGTATGTCAAGTCACTCTCATTAAGTGAAATTATAAGATGACTAGTCAGGGTCATTCTGTTTTACAAGAATAGTCCAACCATATGGGATCAACATAGGCTTAAAGAAGCACTCAACCTAAGTATATTTACCCTAAGACCTAGACTGCAAAGAATTCATTAGGGTCTCACCTTCCTGATTCAGGTCCACCCCCTAAAATAACTTTTTACAAGCAGACACTGCTCATGAATTATATAATACCCACAACCTCACACTTATTTTCAAAAAAAAAATTAACATAATGCACTACAATTTAACACCTCAGGTTCTTAACTTGAAACCCTACACTTTCCTTTTAACACCTCACGTATTGCGCTATAATTTAACACCTCAGGTTCCATGTTGGAACCTTACACTTTCCTTTTAACACCTTGGGCATAAACAATTTTTTCAAGGTAAACACCAGTCGAGTTATTGTATAATTCAAAACTCAAAATACAAGTAATATCACATCAAGTATTAACCACACACTTATTCATAATCATATCCCATGTTCACAATTTAACACCTCCCAATGTCACAATCCACCATCACATGTTCACGTGTATCTCACAAATTAACGCATGCTTAACTTGGCACTTATACTCAATCTCAATCACAATTCATAATATACAAATAATATTACATATATAAACACACACAATATATAAATAACTAAACACACAAATATTCTAATCATGAATTTTCAAAGTGAAATATAATCAAACAAAATTGCACCAAGGATTCACTAAAACTTTCAAAGAACCTTATAGTTAAATAGACTTTGGCCAATTATAAAGAATAACAATATATAAACTCATACCAAATATTAAAACTAAAACAATAATCGAGAATGTCATTCTGTTAGCCTATTCTAACTCCAAATTATAATATTAATTCCAAACTATATAAAAAAACCCTAAAAAGCACAACAAGGGGAAAAAATACAAAATCAATATCTCACTCCCTCTTACGATAAATCTCTCCTTACTTAATTTCATCAATTCACACTAATTAGAAAAGACCCAATTTTTAGGCTTTACACTCAACATAAGAACATCAATTTCACAATAATTTCACATCAGGACATCAATGGATCTGTCAAACACAGTCAATTCACAAATAAAAGAATAAGAACCTAAATGGAATTCATAAAACAACCCAAAATTTATCCTTTAGTGATCCCTACACATGTTTATTCTAATCCCCAAGGGTGAGTAACTCATTACTTGCCTCTAAGCGAGCTCATGTGTGTAGTTTGACAATGATAGCAGGATCTCTAGCAGATTCATAGGTTCCTCAAGCTTTTCCTTTGGTTGCTCTGCTAGGGATTCCAAGCGTTAGAGAGAAGGAGAAGGGATTGAAGCCTCAATTTCACTGTCTCCATGCGAGGGGCATTTCTTTCTCTAAAGACATTATTTCACAAATCCCAATGGTGCGAATATGCAAGAATGAGTTCCAAAGGTGATGTTTAAATTTCAGAATGATCCAACGGTTAACAAGGTCGAGATCATAGTTTTACTAGAATAGGTTTGGATATATACGAGAAAAGAAAAGGGTTTTGGGAGAGGAACAATGAATAACGAATTTGGGAGGGAGAGTGTAGGAATGTATTGTAAATGTAAAAAATGATCTAATATGTCTCTATTTATAGCTAGGGTACTCTAAGTTTATTATTTACTCTATTTTTCTTTATTTTATAAAAAATAACTTTATTTTACTCTTTCATTAAATAAATAACTAATTAAAACATCCATTTATTTTCTAAAACATCATTATACTCTATTTATTTTATAATACTATGAAATAATTATTTTAATTAACAAAAACTATTTTCTCTCATTTATTTAATTTATAAAAACTTAATTTTTAAATAAAACTCTTTTTATTATTTTACAAAAAAAATGGAGTGTTACACCATGTGTTGTATCTCAACTGAGCATAAAACTGAATGAACTATCTCCTACAGCTTTTTCGCCCTTCAAGACTTTCCGGTTGGAAAATATTCTTTGTGCTCCTTTCCATTCTCACATGTATCACATACTCCACTAGTAATATTCACAACAGGCAAACCAGAAACAAACTCTTTTCTTTACAAATAATTCAATCCAGAAAAATGAAAGTGTCCAAAATGCATATGCCACAACCAATCATCATTTGGAGTCATAGAACTCAAGAAAGACAATTTTTCATGATGAATCCTCAAAGGAAATAAGCGATTGGGAGTCATTTTTACCTTAGCAACAAATCTTTCATTTTTGTCCATTAACATAAAATAGCCATGATAAATTTGCATGTTGTATCCCTTCTCTGACAGTTGTCTCATACTCAACAAATTGTGATGAGGACCAGGAGCATAAAAACATTAGAGATAAAATTTTGAGAACCATTATTCAACTTGATAGTAATTTGGCATTTCCCCATAATAGGGATATTTGCATTGTTTCCAAATCTCATGGTAGATTTTACCATTTCATCTAAAGAAGAAAACAACTCCTTTTTCTCATACATATGTTTGTTACACCCAATACACGAATACCAAATATTTTCATTTTCAAAACAAGTACTACCGGCTAAAAATAAACTTTGTTGGGTATTAGAATTATCACCAACATTTTGGCTGCAACGTTTGCCTATTGTTTGAATCTACAATTTGCAGCTCTACGTCCGAACTTTCCTCAACATAAGTAATTAAAATTTGCCCGACCTTGGTAATTGTTACCTCGACCTCTTCCTTCGTTAATCACACCTAAAGTATTTTCACCTCTTCCTTGGTTGGATGGTACAAAATTAGTCTTTTCCTTAATTAAAATTTCTTCAGCCTCTGCCATTGTAATTTCCTCGACCTCTACCTTTGAAATTTCCTCTTCCTCCACTGTTGAAATTACCATAGGCTCTATTTTCTGCACTCCGACTGGTTTCCGCAACATTATTGAGATTCACTTGACTCTTTAGTGCTTCTTCATTTTCTTTTTTTGTCTTCTCCAAGATTCTGCTCACGTGGCTTTCGATGCTTCCATACAACTTTTCTATTGTCATGGTGTTTGTGTCGTGGGACTCAATTATTGTAGTCACCACATGATCAAACTTCATCGGCAATGTCTGTAAAATTTTGTCTACTATCTTGTTGTTGAGGATGTCTTCTCCATACACCTTCATCATGTTGATAAGATTTGTAATACATGAAAAATATTGTTCCACGAATTCATAACTAGACATTTTGTACCTTTCATATTCCCTTTTCGTAGAGATTGCAACTTTGATTTTTGAGCCTTCCCCGCACCTTTGTAAGACAACTTCAAAATATCCCATGCTTTTTTTTAGCAATTTTGGCATCTATGATTTTTTCCAAAAATGGAATAGTCAACTCCTTGTTGGATTTGTGACCACACCAACTGATATCTCCTCTTAGCAATATCATTTGCTCCTTCCGTTAATCCCGTCTCAACAAAGCTCCAAATATTGTGAGCTCTCAGATGTGTAGCCATCAAAGTTTCCCAATAATAAAAATCTAGCTTTCCCTCTAGTTTAGGATCGGACCATATAATATTGTAATTGATACCCATCTTTCTCTCTCTCTCTCTCTCAAGTGTATCAACTATCTTTTTTTTACACAGTGAGAATGCTCTTATTCCTCATGCACTCTTTTTTTTTCTCACACTACCACTCAAACTCTCTGGCTCTGATACCAATTGTTGGCAATAAAATAAAAAGTGCACACTCACATACATAGGAGAAAAGTTTCTCCCTTTAATCTCTCATATTCATTCACTCTATTTTTTAACACTACAAACTTTTACAGAGACCACCTTTTTATAGGCAAAACAAAGCAATAAAATAAGCAACACTTAATGGCTAAGTAACAACTCCTATCTTAAGAAATATTGTAGGCGATTCAGTTAGACGGTCAAGAAAATTTCCAACATCTACAATATTCTTGAATCTACTTTAAAGTAAAAAATTTAATGATTATTAACTAAGATTAACTGGTGGTGCAGCAACTATAATGTTTGAATTCAACTTTTTAAACCTCTTCAATCTTCTAGTAAAGCAATGACTTTTTTTAACTTCATTTAATTAACCGACTGTTTTGAAATATTAGGTTGCTTGTTATGTTAGGATCGTTAGACTAGGTTTCTCCCAACTGAACGACACTTGATATTAGATTGTTAACCTGACTAATTGCATCTGTTGTTGTTATTATTATTATTATTATTATTATTATATGATAATGAGATTTTGCTGAATGAGGTGACTCGCCTCCTTCATCTTTTCTCTTTTAATCATGTTATAGAAAGGATAAATATTTTATATCCCATCATCTTGCAACAAGTTGGTGAATTTGACTATATCAAAATTGTGCTTGAGATTTAAGACTCGGTTTTGGAAAATTCAGTTATTTGGGTCCACAAAAATAATGATTAATGAGTCAAGTCTCATGCGATGCTGTTGATGATTCTAAACCTTCAATTTGGTATCCCTCTTAGGATTTGTGTACTAGTATTAATCTTAAAACATACTCCTACTAGAGTACAAGTTTTCTCTTGATTACCTTAGCCTAAAGAAGATAAGTTCCACAAATGCATGAGTATACACACGGCAGAGATATCTGCCAACTATGGTTTTTGGTTAAAGTGATCTTTAGTAGTACTCTTGGTTCTCGATCTCAAACAACAAATTATAACATTTCTCATGCTTTTATTGCAATGGTTCTCACTTCTCAAGTGTGTTTCTGAACCAATATTTCTAATGTAAAGATGTATTTTTGGAATGGGCCATAGCTCATATAGATGATATTATATATTATGTGAAGGCATGCTATGGAAAGTTTGCAAGACTGTAGCTAATTCATTATTCCTCTACTGACACTACTAGAAAATTTACTTTTAACATCGTTAGAATAACATCACTTTTATAGAAAACTAATGTAAACAAAAATGTGGTGGCATAATTATAAATAACATGACTTTGTTAACATTGGGTTTTCCAAAAACCGATGTTAACAAAGTCACGTTAACATTGGTTTTTGGAAAAAACAGACGTTGTATTATCCTATTTATAATATTTTTTTCTCGCTTCTGGCACTCACTCTAACTCTCACTCTCTCTGTCTGCAACGCTTCAGCTCTCACTCTTACTCTCACCCTTCAGCCTCATGACAGTCCTCTCCCTCATGACTCTAACTCACCGCCATCCCCTGCCTTCTATTGCGACACCGTCACCGCCTCACCCGCGTTCTGCTGCGACATCTTCATCGTTTTGTCTTTTTGATACCTCGTGACTTAAAGCCCTACTTGGTTTTGTGGCCTGTTCTGTCACGACTTCCTCCCCATGTTAGCCCTATCCAAGCAACTCATTTGCTTCGTGTCTGAAAATATGCTCTTTGAAATTAATAATGGTGCTAAATGTTACTAAACCCTCATGAGGTGAATTTGCAATTCTCTAATGAAGCTTATGTTCGTAAGCTATGGTAGTGTTGTTGTTTTTTATTTTTATTTTTGCTTGGTTTGCGTTATGAACATGGAAATTAAATTATACTTATGTTTTTAAGTTATGGTAGTGCATCCTTTTGTATATAGTTGTGGCCTTGTGGGTTATGTATATGGTAGCAGCTTCATGTACACACTACTAGAAAATAGGCTTTGGTGGCACAATTATGTTTCTGTATATGGTAGCAGCTTCATGAGGTTAATGGCAGTTCTTAGTAAAACTCTTTGGTGGCACAATTATGTTTCTGTAATGCTGCATATATGGTGGTTTTATAAAATTTGCAAGTGACAATGCACCTAATACATAACAAGTCATACTGAGCTCTATGAATGGTCCCGAGAAAACAAAAAGATTAGTGTTCTAGTATTAGTGTATGAACAGATTTTTCATACAACTGTATACTAAGCTTATTGAGATGTTATTCTTTTTATATGTTTATTTATGCTTCACCATTTAATAATAGTAACTTTTATCTTGTAAATGAAGTTTAGAAACGATGAATGAAGATCAAAAGAATTGGAATGAAATGGTTAAGACAATGATGAAGATTAACAGAAATCAGAGGAAATGCTCAACACAATTCATATTAAGGATCGAGTTAGGAATTTCAAGACTATTCTCAAATAAACATGACATGATATAGCACATTAGTATTGCTTATATTAGTTTACTTTTAATGTAGCCTTATGATGAAGTAAGTAGGTCCTTTGCTGTAAGATGACAGGATCAATTAGAGCATACTTGGCATCTGTTAGACAATAATGACAACATGCACTATGTTACATACAACCTAGATTTGATGAACTCAACTATACTGGCTGGATGGACAAAACTCATAAATTTCTATGGAGTCACACAAAATCATCAAGTGACCATGACCCATTTTGACAGAGTATTTTCTTCCTGACCACCTTCAAAAGCAGCTCTGAACCAGAAGCTTATCCTAAATGGCACTCCTTGTACCACCAAATTCCTAACTCAGTCACTTTTAAAGTCCTACTAAATGAGTATAAAGTGACTTGCAGCAGTTTGTTAAGTAACTAAACACCCTCTGTCTGTCAAATTTTAAAATCATATACATATCTAAGATAAACTTAATGTTAATTTCAGGATGTGTCGAGTACCATATACTCATTTATAAAAGCTGCAGGATTCACCCATCTGAATTTGAAAGGGATTACAGAATGTAGGATTGTTTATAATCATTGGAGAAAATTTGCAAAAATTGCTTATGGATGGAAGACTTTTGCACAATCACAAAATTTGTAAGTTGTAACTCAAATTATATTTGAGTATTTGAGTTCCCAGATGCAACATCTAACTTTGTTTTATTTTGGATTTGTTTGTAATTTAAGTACATTATACTATACTAATATTTGTAAATTTTTTATATAACTTTTGGTGGTATATTTTGTGAGAAATGATGCTTGGAACATCATGAAAACATTTGTGAAAAATTTTTATTTATAACTCTTGGTGGTATATTTTGTTTATAACTTTGGTTTATTTTTAGAGTTTTTACAACTTTGAATAAGTTGTGTTATGTATAATTACAGTTGGTAATTAAAAAATAGACAGAATATTACAAAAATTCAAAAAATAACATCAATTTTTAAAATATCGATATTAATATTGATACTTTTAATGTCGGTAGTTTCAATATCAATTAGTAATTGATGTTAAAAATCCTTAATAACTAATATTAAAAGTTTATTTTCTATACTGATCTAAATTATAAAGAGAGGAAACATCTGATCACGTAGGTGCATAAAATTGTATGTCACTAGCTTTATAAATGCTCCGAATTTATCCACGAGATCTAAAGCATAGATAGCATAGTCTGCAAGTGCCATCTATTCTAGTCATGGACTTCTTACTCTTTTAGAATACCATTCTTCTTCAGTTTGTTGGCCATGCTCACTTAATACTACGACAGAGAACACTAATATAAAGAAATATATCTATTATCAATAAGGGTGAGGAATACTTGATGTCAAGAATCCAAAATGCGGCCACAAATTTTTTTGTAATGTAGTTGCATTTGTAGACTTTAGGCAATTGGGTGAGTCGACCACAAAGGATGTGGATTAACTAATGCATTTTAGCTTAATCATTAAATTTTGAATATGTACACCAAGACAATTGCATGAGGCAATTTGACTTTCTCAAATATTTGTCCATGCAGAAATTTTCTTATTAACAACACTATGATTTTGTAAAGTTCTTTTCACGTGCTTGGTTCGTCATGTGATAGAGAAGTTTCTTATCACTGTTTATCATGCACGATTAAATTGAAAGTTAATGTGTCAATCTGTCAATTTGCCAGGTTGTCATGTGGCTCTAAAATTTGCCTAGTTAAGTGCACATGGGTTAGTAGTTTGAGTCATTGTTGGGTGCCAAAATAGGTTGAGTTCTGAGTCTGATGTGTTGCCCAATTATTCCCATACAAAATGAGTTTTAAGTTCCAAGTTATTTTGGTCTAACTTAATTGGGCCTAAATATTTTTCAGTTCCACATAGGTTGTCATCACTCTTTGGCAGGTCGAAAGACATGCCGCTAGCCAAAAATTTGAAAAATAAAAAAGTAAAATCTTAATATAGTGTTTTTTGAAAATGTTTACTTTATATAAATATTATACATATAATTAATAATTATAATTAATATTATATCATTCCTCTTGTTAATGCACAAGAAGTGAATTTAAAAGAAAATTGAGTTCATGATTTGATCTGTAAGACTGCAACACATAGATGGTTTGGTTGAGTTAGAAAATAATTAGTGCACAACTAAATTAACCTGACCAGTCCGAGTCAAAAGTATGGGCCTCTCATGGGCCAGTCTAGCCCAGCAATGCATTGTGTGTGTAAACTGTACATGTCTACATTTTCAGTTTAGCTATATGATTATTTTTTTCTATCTCCACTTTCAGTTTAGCTGAGAACAGAGAACATTTTTTCTCCTACAAGCATCTTAAAAAAAATCAATAAAACTCGACAAATTAGTTGATAGTTGGGTTGTTTTTAAGCATGTTGACAGAGAATTTATGTTAATTCTTGAGTGTATTGAAAAATATGTTGGAATAATCAAAACTCATTTTAAGATCCTTATGCATTGAAGAAATTCATCTTTACCCGTTAAATGAATGAAGGATATTTTTGGTCCACGCGTAAAAGGCTTAGTGGCTTGAGTACATATAATTTAAACATAAAAATGAAACTTGTAATAAAATTAAGGGGTCACTTTGACGAGTTTTATATTAAACTTTATGTGGGTTGGAAAAGTAAAATTTATATAAATTAATTATTCAAACCCTTATCAAATTAAAAAAAAAACTGTAAACTTAGCTTAACATAGATTTTATCGTATTTCTTGATTAAAAAGTTAGAATATTTTAAATATTAATATTTTTTTCTCATGTCATGAAATTACATACATATTGGACTATATATATTTCTCTTTTCTAAATAGAGATTAGCTTGGATCATTCCGATGTGAGTTAATTAGTTACTAAATTCTTTATATTTGTTATTGACACTAATATGATCGAGCTAAGCAAACTTTTAATGACTAAATGTAAGTAACTTTAATTATCTTGTTTATTAACATGGTTAATCCATTCTTACATAAATTAAACTTGGTAATTACATGTAACAATAACATTTAAGATGATGAATCAAATTTTTTAATAAAAAATAATTATTAAGAAAATTGATAAATGTTTCGTATCACTAAGATAATTATAAAAAACCTGATCAATTAATAATTACATCTTTTAAATCTCATCAAATGTTACAAGAAATACTAGATAAAAAAAAAATATTGCTTGTAGTAGTCTAGTGTATTCTAGCTTTTAGACAACATGATTCATAGCATAGGAATCTTATTTGACCTCAAAAGCCGATTGTGCCGGGAAAGTGCATGCAGACAAAGAAATATATCTTCTATTTTCCCACCTTTGATATAAGTGAGTCTAAGCAGCTGCAAGAATTAAGCTTGTGCAGAAAGATAAACACAAGCAAGGTAAGTTTAATAATGTTTCATAAAGGAAAATGTATTTAATATAAGATATGATATTCAAAGGGCAACAAAGTAAATGAAAGAGCCTTAGCAACGTAAGCGAGACTTTGTAACATATATATATATATATGGGAGACAAAACCGAAGGTGATATGACAAGACAACACCGGCCATGTCTCCCCAATATCCAATCCTCTCTGCCACTCTTTTAATTATTTAATATAATATATGATATAATATACATGTTGATGATATATAATATAATGCATGGCACTGCCTTAATTTCCCAGCTCTTCTTCTGCTTCTGTTTTTCTGTCCGCTAATTTTCCTGTTGAAGGGCTTTAAGGATTTTCAGTACTTTGTTTGGCCGTGTTGTCGATTGTCACCACACATGAGGAAACACAACTACTTCCCTCTTCTTCCTATTGTTAAATCTGTGTTTGTTTATGTTGCAATCGCATATATGAGGTCATCAGAAACATAACATGATCAGTGTATGTTCATATGCATGTATTCATCAGATCATGCTTGACTTGACTACTCATTTCACTATCAATGTACAAATATTTTTTGTGTGGATTTCCGCGCGTGAGGGAATTCAAATCGTGTGCTCAATTTCATGATCCGTTGGATTTGGCTCTGCTCTTTTATATGCTAATAAAGGGTCTCTTCTTACGTATACTCATAATATATGTATAATAAATCTAAAACTAGATTTTTGTCAATGACCCTCAAGAAGAAACAAAGCCTTCAATGAACGTTTGCTGCAGCGTGGAATTCTGATCAGTTATTAGAATGGAAATAGTCAGCGCTGCTTTCAATGTTGTCTGTAACTAACCATGTCTCGTATGATCCACTACTATTGTTTTTGTATACTTTGTTGAATCTAAGAGGTGTATGTTTCAAGTAAAAATCTCACTTGTTATTGCATAATAATGAATCATGAGCATTGCATTATATATTTATATAGTTAAAAATAGTTGTTATTAGAATAACATATAAGATTTCGTCAACAAAAAAAAAAAGCATAACATATAAGATCAATGCTTGCTTTGATTACATATACTTATATAGGTTAAATTTTGACACATATAATTATGTATTTAACAGTCACAAATAAAAAATCAAATCTTATTTAGTTTCTTTAGCCCTATATAAAGTTATTAATAATATAATAATTCTGTGTATCACAAGATTAAAGTATATGCGAAATATTCCCCGCTTGCTAGTTTAGTTAATTCTTGCTTCTTTTTTTTCATGATTTCATATCTAAAGTCAAATCTTTCATCTTTCCAGAGGGACATCTAAAAGCACTGTGCTTTGCAAAAGGAATGGGGAAAGATAATATAATTAATTAGGTACAATAAGGTGCAAAAGAAAGATTCATTAATTATGGTATGCGTTTAGCAAGAAAGGCCCAGTGTCAAGTCAACAATATATTAGAATCTCTTAATAAAGTTGTATGATATTGATTGCTTTGATTAGGAGATATATGAGCAGTGAGATATTTTTTTAGATAATCTGAGCAGTAAGATACATATTTTATCATACTTATTTTCTGTATTTATTATATTTTATATAAATATTGAAAAAATATTTATCCATTGCTAATATCAAGTAAAATAAAAATACTATAATAAAATGTATTATAAATTCCCCTTTTAACTACTATAACTTTTAAGTGGATTTTATTAATATTTTATATGCTTCTGCATTGCCCGTCGAATCTCAAATTGAATGAGGAAAATTTCGATTTAGGAAGAATATCAATGTTTTTATTTAAATATTATGTTATGTTCAGGATTTTAAAAAGGAAGAAGAAATAATATATATTAATATAACTCTCATTAATTTGTTTAATGGGATTTCGTTTTCTCCCTCTACTATATATATTATTCAAAAAAAATTGGTACAGACTCAAAAAATATATCTAAACGTACATCTTATTATTTTGACATTAAAATTAAGATTAAGATAAAATGTGGAAAGTTAAATATTGTAAATTTTGTTGGTGTACACTAATATAGTAATATTTCTTAACTCAGCGCCGAAAATTAATATCTTCAAAATATGAGGTGTGTTTGATACAAATAAAGGTGCCACATAAAAAGAACAACATAAAAACAACGCTGGAATTATTACACGATAATTATTTATTCTATTTTATACATTGTTTAACTGACATTATTGTAAAGTTCCCGTGTTCTTTTCAAATTATGGAGAAACACGAGCACTACTCCATAGTTTCTATTTGATGTAGTTAATTAAGAGAGAGGGGGGAGACAAAGAGAGAGAAAGAAGGGGATATGTGGGTTAGGAGAGAGAAAAAATAAGATGGAGGAAAGATATGTGTTTTTTTAGTACTTTGTATTTAAAATAAAATGTTGTTTCATAATTTATTAAGTAACAAAAGTAAAAAAGTGTTGACAACACAAATTATATATCCTATTAGTTTTCATGCTTGATTTGAAAAGAAATTATATAATAATATAAAATAAATAAAAATAAAAATTATGTTATCACATAATTTCTTTCTAAATCAAGTGAGAAATAAATATATTTATCCTAGTATCATAAATTTTAACAAATCAAATGTAACATAGAAAATATATTTTGAAAATTTTAAACTTAAAAACATAATTGATATATACATGTACAACATTTTTATTGAAGTGGACTAAACTAAAATATTTCACTAACTTGCTATCAACTTTTTTTTTTCAGTGCAAAAAGATTGATTAATAATAAGGGGCAAACAATTGTCACTGCAGGTAGTGCAATTGCCACCATATCCGTGAGTTACAGAAAAAAGAAAAAACAAATATTCCAGCAACTACCAAAAAGTTGCCTTACAAAAATATCAATCCCCTACTAAATGAAATATAATATGTGTATCAATACACTTGCTATCAGCTTTGTTATATGGGTACGTGTTATCATTATTAATTTAATTACTTTGAGTCTACCTCTTTAAATGTTGTCGCCACTAGAAATAGTTGATTTGTCCTAAATTTAAAATACTTTAAAAGATATACTTGTATGAGGTAAAATTAGATTGTCTGCATGAATTAATCATTAGGATCCTCGATCATCGCTTTTTGAAATGATTCATATCAATTAATTTTATAAGAAATAAGTGTGACAAAAAATAGAAACATTTTTCAGCCAATGCAACTAAGCAAGTTTATTAATTTACGTCTCTGCCTTCTTATATGGTTGTTCCCTCAATGCCTTTTCTAAAAGTTCCCTGAAACCTTGGGGTCGATTTTGAGCCTTTAAATACAATTAAGTGAAAGAATATGATGTTCCCAAAAGCCATGGACAAGCTTCGAACAATATGTAGTGTCACCTACTCACCTATTACTTCCCAATTTTGATAAGCTCGTATCTTTTTTTATACTCTAAAAGACAATAAAGTCGGTCTTAAACTTCTATTTTGACTCATTGAGGCATAAACAATACTATATTAGTATGTTTTTTCAACACAAAAGACTAAATTAGAGTCATAATCAGTTTATAAAGGTGATGAGAAGTGGGGGCATAATTTCAAGGATTAGGCAAGTGGGAGAAGATTCTGTGACGTGGCAGATCCAGCAAAGTTATTTGCATAATTGATCATTTACCAAGTGTATAGTGATACTAATACATGGAAAACTGACAAGTACATCAAGCAATCCATCCAGAGTAATGCTCAACTCGGGGTTGAGTTTAATTTTTTTTAACCTTCATTACTGATCATGATTCATGAATTAAAAAGCAGGGACATTTCCAGAGTTTCTAAGAAAGGGAGTAAGTAAATAGCTTTTGACATATGTAATAGTGTTAATAAAAATTCTAAAACTATTATTTTTTAAAATTGTAAATTAACAAATTTATATATTTTTAAATAAAATTAAGGAGTTGGAATCCACTTTTACCTTTGTTGATGCCGTCATTGTTTACTAGTGAAGAAAACAAACAATGAATTAATTAGCATTGCTATTTGGTTAATATTATTTTTTTATACGCAAATTTTTATATATTAATTAACAATGTAAAAGGGTACTCCACCCATTTATACAAATTTCTGGAAGAAAAAAAACTCTCATATTAATAACTCGAAAGATATAGGAGTTCAGGTTTAATTACAACAAGAAAAGCTAATTAAGCAACTCATGGATGAAAGAAGCATAAAAATTGGTGGAGCAAAAAATAAGATGAAATATGTATTGGGAGAGTCTCACACAGACAAACACGTCCCACAATCTAGGCCAGAAAAAAAAAAAAGTTTTATTCTCTAGCCAAAAAGTCTCTTTAAGTGTTATTGTCTTTTGTCAATAAAGTGTTAGAGCGATACAATTTGCCCAGCGAACCATTTCACTCTTTGAGCAAAATCGATCTTCACCTAAGCTATTGGAGCTAATTCACTAGGTGAGCATGACAAGATTTGTTGGGAAAATTTATTCCACCAAATAGTTACCTACTTACATTCATTTGTTGGGCGAAATGCAAGATTCACCGAACAAATAAAGCTTTTGAAAAGTGGTGCTTCTAACTTCTATTTTCTAGGCTCCAAAACCTTGACCTTGAGCTACTCCAAATTCTTTTATATTAAAAAGACTTAAAACGTTAATAATTTATCTTAAACTTTAAAACACTAGTTAATTAAATTCCTAAATAGTTACATTCTAACTAAAAATGGGTCAAACATAGTTTTAAATTAAGGTTAAATGAAATAATTGATCTTATACATACCTAAAAAGGTAGACATAAAATGCAATAATAATACATCATGTTTTTCATAAATTTTTGTTAGATTTAGGTATCATTGTACCATTATTTGTTGAATTTCTCTTGCTTAGGATTTTTTTTACTAAATTAAGTTTTTTGTTTTTGTTTTGATGATTGATGTGGAATGGTCAACCATTAGGAATCTAAGCATGAGGAAATAAAACAAAAGTAATCAAGAAAAAGATGAGCTAAAAAAAATGCGTTAATGAAGACCACACATTGGGTGTGAAAATGGCTATAGACCATGCATGGAACCTAGAGGAAGGAATTTTTCTCCACCATGAATAGAGGTTGCCATGGCCTAAGTGTGATTATGGCCACAAAACTTAGAAGGAAATTATGGTAGAAGCTTACACTTTTTGGGTGTAGTTGTGATCATGGTTGTGGTGATGCCCAACCTCTTGTTTTTTAACATTTTTAATTTTTAAAACGTACACCGTATGATCCCCCTTAGGTCTGACACTATTATATGTACATATAATTTTTAATAACATTTTTTATCTAACAATTATTATAAATGTGATTAAATTTTTTTGAAAACATTTAAAAAATATTATCAAATATGAATAAATATTATAAATATATTTTTATGACATTTTATCAAATATTATTAAAAATCACATGTGAGATAATACTGAATATATACATAAATACTTGTTTTAGACTAATGTTAATCTGTACATTTTCTTTCTTTCTGTAATTTAATTTTAGCTGTGTTTGGGCTGCTAAGCCCCATGTTTGGAAAAATTAATAGGATTTAAAACATTTAAATTATAATCAATTAATTTATAGATTGTGTATATCTTGAAGACATCCTCAATAACAACGACTTGATATCACATAAGCGTGTACACAAACAATCAGGAGAATGAACTTCTTCTTGATAGCCTCTTTGGCAGATTAACTCTTGGATGGAACAATGAGTCGTTAGGGAGAACTAAAGTCAAAAGGAGATTTTATCATTTTTTTTAAATAGACAAATAACCTAATTTTCAACCATCATGGATATTAAACCTATTCGGCCCTACACACAAACTTAGCACACTTGTCTATTAGGTTTGACCCAATAAACATATAAACACATGATTATTCTAAAAGTTCAGATTAATTAATTAGATCACTTAATTAAAATTGGGCTCATTCCGAAAATATATTAGGTTGTACATTCAATCCATGTTTTAATAAGATTCAAATAAGATTTTGATTTTTATGATTTAATATTTTTTATTTTCTATTCCTATAAATTTTTGTAGTAGTCTTCCTAATTAGTTTCTAATGTTTTATTTGTAGTCATGGCTGTTAAAATTCATCAAATTACTCTTAATTTACTGACACCAACGGTCACATTAGCAGAAATAACATGTCATAAGATCATATCAACAATGTCACATCATTATTATAGTAGAAAGATTAAAAATGAAAGAAAATAAATTTATAAGAACTAAAAATAAAAAATTATAGAAATGAAAAATGAAAACAAAATATTGAGTAAAAAAAGTGAGAAATGTATAAACATGAAAAAAAAATTAAACCTAAAATATAATATATAATTTTAATTAAAAATTAATATAAAATAAAAATCTTAAATAACAAATAATTTGTTAATAATTACACATTTTTCAACCTTTTTACTTTTTTTTTCATTACATCACTGTAACATCACTCACAGATTGCATAAACACACTAGTCTCTCTCACTCACCATATACTTTTTTTCTTCCATCCCTAACACACATAAAAAAAAAAAGTACACACTCTGCGCATAGATTATGCATTATTTTTTAAAAAGCTTAAATATAAATCAGTGCCTAAAGTCTGCATTATTGGTCTATTTTTTAAAATTTCCTTTTATCCAGAAGTAATAACTTTGAAGATATTCAAGTAAAACTTAAAATTCAGAAAAAATATTTTCCTTGAATTATTAACCTGATACAATTCAGGTGCGGCATAAGCACAACCATAATGAATATATGCCGAAAAGTGGTTGAAAAATAAAATGACTGGTTAATTAGAAGTAAATGAGTTAGAGTACTACCTTTCACCTTTAGTAAATATGTTAAAAAAAAATTACTATACCTGCCCTTTATTTTTTTTGTTTAATATTTTCCTTCTCTCTCTGTATACTTTCGTTCTTATCAACGTGACAACGTCTACTGAACACTTTGTCTCATTTCAGTTAAAATGCATGTAAAAGTAACTTTTCCGTTTGTGAAAAAATTCCATCAGAAACCGAGTTTGCACTTGTATTGTTGATGTAGTAATTAAGAAGGAAGATGATACGTCTGTCTGAATAGTACGAAGTTGTAGCAAATGACTACACACGCTTAACTGCAGTTAACACTGTGGGGTCTATAGAAGCTCACCTTACAGACCAAAACCAGAGAGAGAAAGAGAGATCAATGCAGTGATGAGTGACAAGCTTAGTCTGAGAGTTAAGGGCAAAAGGAATGAGCGAGACTTGAACTTGATAGTATAGAGAGGAAGAGACGTGTGATCGACTTGTGAGTGATGAGGGCATGCATTGATGAAGATATCTCTGTCATCTCTAATATACTTTTTTCTAAAAACCATATATATATTCTCTTAATAAAAAATTATGAGATTAACTTTTAAAAAATAAAAATTATTAAGATAACTTTTATTTTTTTTTTAAGAAAATATTTTACACACATATCATCAGAAAATTAAATCTTTATTAATATATTTAAATAATTCAAATGATCTATCAATTATGTCTAAACTCGTTGACATGACTCTAATATTTTTGGTGTGTGTAGTAGTAAATGGTTGCTGCCCCCACTAGTCTTTGTTTTGGAATTTCAAAAAAAATGGCTCTCTCTGAACACTCATCAGTGATCACTGGAAGGAAAAGAGAGGAATGCACGTGGAAGTCAGTGCCATGCATGAGAGACCCCCCAAAACGTATAAATGCTTGTCCTCCTCCAAACTAGTACTTTGTCCTTAACATATAAGAAAGCAAAGACTGATGAGCATCAAAGAGAGTGAGGAGGGTCGAGGGAAGAGAAAGAACATTTCATCGACACGTGTAGGGTTTGATAGAGTGGGATGACCCATTAGGAGACCGTCCCCTAAGGGGAATGGTACGGACAATAGCCGTTTTCAGGTGGAAAAAGGCTAGGTATGCACTGTGTACGTGTTGGTAGTTCAGAACACAAGTGTGGAGTGAGTAATAAGAGTGAGTGTGAGTTGTGTGAATGTGTGAGTGTACTCATCTCTTTCTCTTTCTCTCTCTCTTGCTATCCATTGATCTTATTATTATTATAGCCTTTGCTCGAAAGGTCAGTTCAAATGTCTGCATCGCATCCTTCACATGCACTCACTCATTGTCTTGTCAAATCATTTGGAATCATTAAACATCATCATCTCATACTTTTAACTGGTTACCTCCTACTACCATTAACAATTACGGCCCCCTCTACTCTCATTTCCATTTGCTTTTGTATTCTTCTGCTGTGCCATTTCTTTCACCATTTCCTTGCTTCTTTTTTTTTTCTTCTTATTTGTTGCATTTATCATGTTTTAATCTCTTGCGCGCATTAATGCTTTTTTAATGGTGAATTTATTGTTAGGTTTTTAATTTACTTTTTGTACTATTATATTTTTAATAACTTTTTTCTTCAACAATTAATTCATGCATTAAGAATTTCAATTGAGTCACATGTGTTACTCTACATCTTTATATTTTTTATATTCCTTTTTTACTTTAAGATAATAACTTATTTGTATTTTAATTTTGAAATAATTGGTATGAGAAAATCGTGAGTATAAAATTATCGTCAAAGCAATAAAATATCAAATCGATCAATAAGAATTATGGTTTATGTTTACTAATTTACTGTGATTAGAAAACGCTATAAAGCAGGAAAGAATTGCTTAATTGAGAGAAAAATAGTAGTAAAAAATAGGAGCAAGAATGTTAGAATATAAAGATTCGGAGAAAACCATGGAAATAAAAGTTTCCGAGACTGTGCTTCGCTCTAGTTAATGGATTAACCTCTGTTACCTTCATGCATTCAGATTGTTTTCAATTTTCAAGATGAATCAATCTAAGATTAAATTCATTATGTTCTTTGTTAATTCATTGACTTCCCGAAAGATTAAACTTATTTATGTGATTTAAAACCTAAGTTATTTTCCTATGAGTATAACTTTTAGGTTCACATTTTAATTCATCCCTAAAACGCCTATGGTTATGCAAAAAGGTGACCAAACAATTCATGTAATTAAGCTTATTAAGAAAAGAATAAAAAAGAGGAAAACAAACTTTACATATAAAAATAAACATAACAAATTGATTAAAAACATGAGTTACGCCTAATCGATCATAGTCATGGAGAAAATAAAATAAGGAAGAAAGAACATCAAAACTCAGGTAGAAGAAGAAAAAGAGAAGAGGGAGAATCATCTTCAATCCTCCACATAGAGTCCCTGTCCCCCGTGGGATTCAATACCTTTTTCTAATCCTAAAAGGTTTATTTATAGTTAAGACACAATCAAGGTTCAAGCCCAACTAAAATAAAATTAGAAGAATACAACTTTAAATTCATTGCACATGTGTCGCGACTACGGAATTTTACCAAGTCTAGCAACGGTGAATTCTCATTGTTATTTTTTATTTCTTGTAGTCTGTCACGCTTGTGTCGATTGCTACAAGTACCCTGTCACACTCATTGATTGCAAAATTCGCCACTTTTATTAATTTTTCGTCAAATGTAGTTGTTTGTGGTCCTTTCTCTGCTTGATCCAAGTCTTAACAAAGTTCCAATTGCCTTGTCTTTGGATCCAAATCACTCCAAATCTACATCTCTAAGATTCAAGGCCAAATCAATTAATGACAAACTTCCTAAAATCCATTGACAAACAAAAACTCACCTAAAGAGTTCCAAGTGACTAACAAAGGAAATTAATGATAAAACTAATCCTATTAAACATAAAATTTATGCGAGTAAATCTACATGAATTAATATGAAAAATAAGGAACAAATTGCAACACATCAACAATGAATATGTAACAAAATATAAACTAAAAAATATAGCAATTTTATTACAATAATTTTTTATCACAATAAATTAAAAATTAATGAGAAATATATATATATATATATATATATATATATATATATATATATATATATATATCATTATATATCATTATATAGTCAAAATAAAATTTAATTTTTCATTATCCATATATGTATAACTTTCTACCATATATTGCACTAACTCTAAAATTGTCTGACGTATTTTTTACAAAGAAGTGTTCTTTTTGTAGATACGTTACAAAATTGGGATGTTAGCCGTTTGATATTTTATTACTATTACATGTACATTCTTTATTTTCATTAATCATATTATCCAATATGGTGCGTGTATATATATATATATATATATATATATATATATATATATATATATATATATATATATTATACGTTTGATCATATTCATGTGTAGGCACGTGTTGCTTCATATATAATTATGAATCGAGATTGAAGTATTTTAAAATTTCATTCCACATTCTTTTTGTGTAGATTCTTAGTATTTGACAAATAATTTCCTCATTTTCTTCTTATAGCAAAAAGATAGTCATAATAAGCAATGTAGCCCACTTAATAGATATATCACTTGCTAGATAGTACTCACATATTTTGTATATTGGATTTCATTCACAGAATATTACACCAGGAGCTTGAACTACCAAAATGTCTCTAAATGTGTTGGAGTGATTTAACATTTTAATGTGTCATTGATTAAACCTGTAATATAAAAAATGCATGTCAAATATGTAAGTTTTGTGCCACATCTATTTCACTCGTTAATCTATTTGAAAATGAGTCTATGTTTCTATAATTAGAATCAAATAAATGTTTTTATATAAAGAATAAAAGATGGTATTATTTTTGCACATTTATATTTATTTTTATCTATAAAAAATTGTTAGGATGCATAATATATATCAACAAAATTATATTTTTTATGCACGCAAAAACTTAAAACTTTATTTTCTGTATTATATTTTATTTTGGTCCCTCTCGAGCTAAATTTTTGGCTCTGTCCCAGTATGGATTGACACTATAGTATATCATAGTTGTCTGAAATGTTTGGTTCATTATATGGATGACTCAAGCATAAACAATTTTAAAAAAAATGATAAAAATAAAAGAGAAAGAGAAGATTTCAACATTGAGTGGAATGAAAAATTCATTTTATGTTATATATATATATATATATATATATATTACATAACAATTAAAAGAAGCCAACTTCTAGTAAAATACAACGACTAATAAAGTACAACAACTAGGTTAAATAACAACTAATAGAGCAATTTATCCAAATTAATTCTATGTTTCTCTCTATTTATGTTACATAATATTTGTGTCTCGTGGTCATCCCTAATTTGTCCTTGAAGAGGATCTTCAACTTGAACTCCTTTTTCCTTTAACTTATTGTGTTCATATGTAACTCATGTTAATTCTACCATTATTTTGTTCATAATATTAATTTTTTTGCTTCTGTCAAAAAAGAAATATATTTTTTTATACTATATCTTTCCTTATATGCCTTTTGTATTCAACATTATCTGAGGAGGACGTTTCAAGATGTGTTGATTTAATTTTTGGTTGATTATTATGTTGTGGCAATGCATTTTCAAATAGGTGGATTTTTGGAATGGGTTCATTTTCATTTTGGGAGTGAAGTCACTATCGAATTATTTGGGTTCAATTGAAGTTCAATTTTGCTTATGATTTTGGTGATAAAAAATATTGTTGCATTTTCGGTTTTAATTAATGTTCAATTTTATTCAATTTCACCTTCCCATTTTTTATTGGCTTCCTTCTAAAAAAAAATTTATGAAAGATATTATTTTACTTATAAGGAATTGTTCCTTGTGGAACTGTGTTTGCAGTGTGTTGAAACTCTAATGGTGAACCACATTCCAATTTAATTGTTGGAGCTAAGAACCTTGTAACTTGTAAGTAACCTATATTGGAGCTGTTCTTAATAAGACATGCATACAAATCATTCCTAATATAGCATCATATAGTGAGAAATATAAGACGTGTACATTACTGATACAATTTTTTTTGGACAGAATTCCTGATACAATATTGAGTAAAGGTTTTACTTTAGTTTCATTTTTAAATTTGAAAAGGATAATCATTATGAATATTGATTGGTTAATTTATTATTGTAAATATAGATTAGTTCGAAGAGTTTCGTGAATATAAATCTCTATCATGTTGTTAATTAATGCAAAAGTTTGTTGTAATTATAAATAAACGAATAAATACATATTATGCTTTTCGTGAGTGAAGGTCATTATTTTCTGATTGAGAGATCGAGATACCAAAAGTGTTTACCTTAAAGGTTAAGCATTCGCCAAGTTTTGTTGGTAAAATTTATTTAGTTGATAATCAATGCAAAAATTGACACATGCATCTCGTTGTGTATGACTAATGGTTACTAAAAAATTCAGCTCTCCATATATAATTTTTTTAGTCAACTCTCCATATATATAACCTTGGTTAAATACAAAGTGGAAAAATTAGAAAAATACCAGAGAAAGCAAATTGCCCACTGGAGTTCAAATTTACTTTGGAACAAAGTCTAAGTACATGATGCTATTATTGTGGTTCCTTGTCAGGTCTGACTCACACGGCAGTAGAAAACCCAAATAAATCCAAAAACATGCCACTTAAAAAATGGACGTAGGCAAAAATATGTTATAGACAAGAGTAAATATACCTCTTAACTAGCTGAAAAGGTTAATATCACAAGGAATATGGAAATAATATAATTTATCTAAGTTGAAAAGAAAAACAATTACTATTATCAAATAAAGAGTCATGTAGGGCAAGTCATTCTCACCATAGTGTATCTATATCCAAATTGGACCAAAATTGTCAGGATTTGTGTGACTTTAAAAATATCATATTTCATTTTATTCTTTCTATTAATTCTTTATTCAATAATACCACTGTCAAAAAAGAATTCGAGATAAAAAAAATATATTTTAAACTAATTAATTCATATCTAACAAATATATAAAAATATTATAATAAGAAAATGTAATTTAAATAATAAATTGTGAAGAAAATAATTTAGTATACTATTTCATAAATTTACAATAGTATTATTTTTATTTAATAATTTTATGAGATTAATTTCCATACACTATCAATTATTTTCTTTTAAACTTCAATTGATTAAAAATTGACATAAATATCACTTTTAAAATAATTATTATAAAAATAAAAAATTTTTAAATTCTTTTAATAAATATTATAAATCCTTAGCCCCAAGATATTTACAAGCTCAATCACTAAGCAGTTATTTCCAGTTGTCAAATTATTAGCATGTTAAAAACATTAAAAAATGTAGTTCAATTAGTTTCGTTAAAATCAATCTTAAATATCGATGTTAAAGAATTAAAAGTAAAAAAGTTATTAAAAATATAATTAATTAACTAAAATCATTGAATTTTTACAACAAAACAGCTTCTAATGAAGATCAATATTTCAAAATGTTGACAATTTTTGTACTTAGAGTGTTTAGAGATAATTTATTTTATTTACTAAGTTTTTTCTTAAAATCATACATTTTCTATATTCAATTTCAAAAACTGCACTGTATATAATATTTATTTTAATCAAATAAATCTATAAGTTAATTGAAATGGTTAATCAAAACATACTTTAGGTAGGGTCAGTAGCAAAAAATGGATGAATATAAATTCTTTCTTTTCTCTTCACATGCTCTCTCGAATTTCCTATCTTTTTCTCACCTCAATTTATTTGTAAGCTCCGGCAGTAATATGCATAGAATTACCTTGATAAGCATAAGATTCATTTCTATTTTGTTTTTCTAACTTCTTTTATGATATCTTATTAAATTAATTTTCTTTGTGAGGACCAACGGCGGTTAAATTTAGTTAAAGGGACAAATTTCTCACGTGATAAATCAAGATTTAAATTCTTACGAAAAATAGTCATATTTAATATTAAGTTCTGTTTCAAATAAAATTATTTTCCAAAATAGATATATGCGAGAAAAAAAAAGTTTGTTTCGTGAGATTCCACACAAAAATAATTTTTCTCTTCAATTTTATTCTTTTTTAAATATAATTAGGAATTAGGAATGAAGTCCCATAAATAAAATGTTTCTTTCTCTCTCTCTTGTTTTCAATTAAATTTTAAATTATTTTTTGTCTTTATTTTATTTCAAGAATTTAATTTTTTTTAGAAGATTTTAAGCATTTTATTTTTGGCGTTGTGTTTAATTTATTGAATTATTAAGCTTTATAACTTCATGAACAAATATTAATCCAAAATAAGGTCATTACAGATCTGAAAATAAATTTAAGGTAGCATTTGGTGTTTGAAAAAAAAAATGAAATGCTATGCTATGCTTTGTACCATTTTGGTAGAACTGAGATATTTCACGTTTTAAACTTCAATTCGTATTCTATTTTATTTTTAAAATGCATCAAATGAAAATAAAGTCAAATATGATATTTCATTTTATTCTCTCACTTCTATCAAACGATACCGAATTCTCCGCGACTTTCCCAACACAAATCATTTCAAAATAAAATAGACAGGCTAAGACAAATAGAAGTGGTGTCCGAATTTGGCCCATTGAGGCTAAAACTTCACCAAATGCGTGCGTGGCTTCCCAATAAAATAAACCACTTCACAACCTCAGTTATCACATGTCTATGGTGCATATATGCCTTTTTTTTATATCACTATTATATAATTTTATGTATCAATCATCTTCAACATAAAAGATTCTTTTTATTTCTTAGAAAACCACCAAGATTGATTTCTCCCACCTCCTATACGCATATATACATTTATACATACATGCACTGATGCACATAGCCAACAACTTTACGTTTCACTCACTGGTGAAAAAAAAAGGTAACTTTGTATGTGCTTACTTTAATCATGTGAAGTTCCTTGATGCGAAAGATCTATTCTATCACGCTAACTGTAATTCACTGTAGTTAATAAGAGTGTGATAGATACAAATTAAAAGCCAAATTTCCAAACGATCCATATATTAATTTTTGTGCTGGTAGAATTTGGAAACTATGATTACTATAGCCTTTCCAGACCAAAAATTATTACAAGATTTTTATTCACGTGCTTAGGCAAATCTTAATAGTAAAGTGTGTACAGTATAGTTTTAGGACTCTTTAATTTTTAATAATTAATATAACGGCATGCAGTAATGATATTGATGATGATAATCTCTAATTCTAACAAATAAACACTGCTGTTATTAACTAAGCATATGATTTCCTTGGGAATCCAAAGTCAGACGCAATATCTATGACCCTCCTTAATTTGTCAGAAGAACCCTCGTTTGTGTGGGGCCCATTATGGGTGCATTCTGGTTTACTACACCCGAAACTGAAAGCCATCTCATAAATTCCCATGTTTAGTCTTCTCCTGCTAATAGTAGCAGCAGCTAGCTATAGCATGGCCAATGGTTCTGATTGTGCTGCTGATTCTAATTGAGAAAAGTCCCAAAACAATGGCCATGAATTGCAGATCTGCTTTCCAACATTAACATCAAATGAGGTGAATCTAGGAACCCATCAATCTAGAAAATTTGAGAGGGGCCCCCGAAAAATATATTGTGGTCATGTGATATGGAGAAAGATACTTATATGTTAGCAGGAGGACACCTGCAATCCCACCCAAGCAATTGTGTTTATTGTCTTGTGGCCATTTAGTGTAATGATGGCTTCGTTGCCCTAATTGGTGGAGGTCAAAGGGGTTAGAGGAAGTGGGTTTTTGGTTTGCTAGGATTTCATTTCTGAAAATTTTATTATATATATCGTGATTTTGAAACAAGAGATATTTCTTGCATGTAAATTATTGAATGTTTATCACATTAATTATATGATTATTCTTTTATATATATATATATATATATATATATATATATATATATATATATATATATATATATATATATATATATATATATTTAATATGGTTATATTTGTTGTTTATATAAAGCATATATATGTGAGGTAATATATGTTTATCACATTGGGTGTTATATTTCTTTGTCCCGGAAGATAGTCACATCACTTATTTTTATCTTGTTTGGTGATTATTTTAGGGTCTTACCTAATAACATTGAGTATGTTGGGTTTTCAGTTGAACTTGTGCACAAATTTTGAGGCTAAATCCAATGGTTCATCACAAATTGAACACAAAAGAAATGATGGAAATGTTTTTGCAAAAATAATTTATCCAACGAATATTTAGTTTAGCACGTTATTGAGAAGGAAAAATTTTCATTTCTTAACATATTTATTTAGATATGCGTAACAAAATTGTATTTTTTTATATATATAAAATGAAGTCAATGTTAAAGTAAGATAACTGTTATGATTTCAATTAGGTTAATACCACTGCAACCAACTGTCTTAATAACAATGTCTGATTCATTCAATAGACAAACAAAATTGTATTCCAAGGTGTCTTCTTCATTTGCATTGAAGTTTTGAATTTAATTAAGGTCATATCTTAGACTTGGTTTATGACAACAAAATAAAAACGATAGTACTCATCCCTTTTTTTATAGGTGTATTGACCATCTATCTTGTATATATCTTTCTTTTTCTTTGATATGGCCTTGTGAGACTTTTGCATTCGAATTAGAGCAGCTCTTATATTCTATTTAATCATAAATTTTTTGCTGATAGAAAAAAGACCTAAGAATAAAGAAGTAAATCCCAAATGTATAATTAAAATAAATAGTTAAAATTAAAGCTACCACAATCTTAATAATTGGTATAATCAGTACCTTTAGGATGATTAAGGAAATATTTTTTTTATTAAAATGCGTCAAAATAAATTGTTTATGTTCTTTTATAATTTTTATAATAAATATTTTATTTTTTAATTTCTTATATCCAACTGGTTAAGAAAATTCTAGCTTCTACACGGTGTTAAGTAATTATATTATATATGGCTAGCCGACTAGCTAGCTCTACTTTGCCCCTTCTACATTATTTTTACTTTTATATTTTATCCATGACCGTGACTCCATCTTTTCATTTTTTAAAGGGAGTGGATTTTTTAATTGAATATTAGGTTTTTCATGGGTTTCATTCAATTTATAAAACCTACTTATACCCAGCTCAAAAACAAAATGGTCATTTGTACTAATAAAGTATTAGTTTTTTTAACATCATTCCTTAAAGTTATTTAAAATGAATACTTTTATAAAAGGGAGAGAGAAAATAAATAACTTATATATTTTAACATAATAAGTATCATTTCTTTTAATATTTTTTTATTATTCTTCTTAATTTCAACGTAAGACTACGTAAGATTGATGTTAATAAAACTAATAAATTATTCTTTTATAATGACTAAAGAATTATTGCCATGAAAAATAAATTTGTTAATAGTGTAACTTTTATGTAAGTTCAAGGAAAATTTTAAGTGGATGTACTTTCAAAACTAATTTATTAAAATTATCATAATTTTATTTAAATTCAATTTTATTTTATTTTTTGGTATAGATCATATATAAGTATTTTTTACCGGAGACAATTTTATTTGAATCGGGTTGATTATATGGAAAAAAATTTCATCTAGAGTATTTAAAATGGTTGCATACCTATAACTCAAACTTAAGACATCTAATTAAGTTATAATAATCTCACATTAATTAATTCACAATAAAATTAATTCATTTAGTTTTTATTTAGATACTATATTTTATTTTAAGAAAATTTATTAATTTTATTTTTTTATTTAGTACCATCATAATTAAAGTTTTAGACTCTTTAATAATACCTTAAATATCTCAAAAACTTTAATTGTTTGAATCAATTATAAGATTAATTATTGATCAAAACTTAATTACACTTAAAAGTTAAACTTATTGTACCCAAGAGTATTATATACTCCACTTATATGATTTCTTCTGAAACTTTTAGTTCTGAAAATAAACTCATGTTTCCCACTATTTAGAGGCCCACTTAAGTTTCCCTTTATTCATATATACAACAATGTTTCTATATTATTGAAAAAGACAAATAGAATATTGAAGTACAAAAGATGTTAGGCGAAAATCGTTCCAGTATTGCATTTAATTTGGGAATTTACAATGTCAATAACACATAACAGGTTTTTAGAATTTACTATTTAAAATATATAATGGAAAATATTTTTTTATTAGGATTAATAGTATTAAAAAATCAAGTTAAAATGTAAATAAAATAGTTGTAATTAGGATAAAAATGATAAAATAATAAACTTATCTTTAAAGAAAAATCTTCACCTAAAAAATTACTATAAGAAACAAACAGGATTCTTGAAGGTGGACCCAAAATCCGATTGGGGTTTGATTGCAAATAAAAGTTCATATGACTTTAGCTAAATGAAAGCATTTTCCATGCGAATGCGACCCCAATCGAGCTAGGTGGGTCATGAGTGACTCGGCTATCACATTACTTATTTCTTTCAAAATCTTGAAATATAATTATTACCATTTGACATAGGGAGCATAATAAGAGTATAGCAGGTTCAAGTGCTTTGTTTAATGATTTTATCTCCTTGAGTAGCAGCAATTAGTTATCTTTTTCTTCATAATTATGTTTAGAGGTTGTCTCCCTCTTGTTGTAGCTCTCAGACACTCTTTACCCAAGAAGGAAAATTAATATCGTAATATTAAATTAATCAACTTTAATTTCCATTTGTAGAATTGTACCAAAACTTAATTAAATATTTTTTTTGTTTAATTATCTTATTCCGGTTCTCCTTCTTCACCTTTTTATTATATCTCTCGCAGATGCATGATAATATATATCGCAGTCACACTCAAAGCTGTAACGCATTAATAATTAATTCAAGAATTAGAATCCAAACGAACCTTGAGCTATTAGTCACTTTCATTCAAGCTAAGTTTAACATAAAATAAATAGCGGGTATATTTGAATATTAGCTAGCTTATTCCTGGGTTGATGTTTATTTATTTCATGGATCACTTTCAAGGGATCTTAGGTAAATTGGCTTGCTGCACAAACCAATTGCATAGGACAGGAATCGAAGTAATTAAATTGAAGGTTGCTACTAATTAAATTCATGAGTATTTGCAAAATCCAATGCGTTGACAAACATTTATTCTTTTTGTTGATAAAACAATTACCATTGATTTAGTCACAAAAATATTTTAATTCTCTTTTTTTCCTATGAATTAAGGTGGTAGATTGAAGGGCTAGTTTTTAATTCAATCCAGAGAGGAGAAAAGCAAAAACAAGACTGAAGTTCACAACAAAACAAATTAACATATACTACGAGTGACAAACATTAAATCATTGATAAAGCTCATTATAAATTATGCTTATGATTTCAATTATAATGGTCGCTTATTCACACATAAATATTATGTAGTTTTCTAAAATGACAATTCAAAAACAACGTTTGTCCTTTTGCTCAAACAACCTTCGTCTTGTGCACGTACTAAACAGATAAAAGTTACAAAATTACGAAATATTTGTTGGATATTATGGAAACCCATTCCCTTTGAAGTGATAAAAACAAACAAAAATCTCGGGATTAAAGAGCTTATAAATAAATTAAATTACTCCAATCAATCCAGCATATTCTCCAATAGGTTCAGGATTCAACTTTTTAGCCGCTTCTTTTTTAATGATTGGTATCTTGTACTCGAGAATATTTCAACATGCTCATTAATCAACATGATTGTTTATTATACCTGTAAGGGGAATTGATTATAAACTTTGGGAATTTCTATATTTACAAAAAAAAAATTGTTAATAAGAAAAATTGCTTGAGATTCATATGCATCAAAATTAACATAATACATACTTTTAAAATATATAAAAATATTAATCATATTTTTATGAGCAAATAATTTTATTGATGAAGAGGTATGGTATGTTAACAAAACACAAGGTGTACCAGATAAAAGTATGAATTATTTGATTAAGTATAGTTATAAATTTACAGTTAGATTTTTTATAGGTAATAAATTTACAATTAGATTGATAAATTAAACACACATTCTATATAACAAAGGTATTAATAATGTATCAATAGTTGGTATACTTTGTAATAATTTTGTTTTTTAAGTAAAGTCACCAGTTTAAATATTGTGAATGAAAAAAATATAACTAAAAAAAATAATTTTACTAAAAATAATTAATCAAATTTAAGTTCCTAATAAAAATTAATTATTAATAAAGTCAGTAGTTATTTCATATCAATAATATAATAAAAAAATTATTAATAAAGTGAAACTTGATTTAAGTTGTACCGATCAACGTATATGTCACCAAGATTTGTCATATATGCGTCAATGGGCAATAAGATTGACCAATGAAAAAATTGATGGCCTAGAAGCAAAGACAAGCAACATTGTCCAGTCTTGACCTTCGCCAACTTTAACATTTAGATCCATCATATATTACCAATTAAGTCACAAACTTGCCGACCCTCCATTGAAAATTTTAACAACAGATTGTCCTCCAAATAGACCAATATGGAGTATAACCAAGGTGTTATTGTGGGAAAAGGAATGCTTTTAAATAGGAGAGAAAAGAAAAAGGATAGAAGGTGAGTTTGATTGTGTAGAAGAGAATGAAAGAAATGAGAAAGGAAGAGAAATATTTGAATTAAAGTAAAAAAAAAAAAGTGTAACACCTACATTAATTTTTTTTAAAATTCTTTATTTCTTTTTTTTTTCTCTAACCTAACAAAGGGTGAATTTGCAAACAATGGATGGGAAATGCTTGATTGATATGAATTGACCTCAATAGTATTCCACCACCACATAGCTTATAAATTGCAAATTTCATTGTGAAATCTTTGACCTTATAACCTCCACACAAACCTCACGAGTTTTAGCCACTTTCTATGTATGGATTTCCCGTCGTTTCCCAATAACATGATATATAATCACTATCTTACCGAACACACACATGCACAAAAAAGCCTGACATCCTTTTCATAACATTTCTTAAACTTACATACGAATTTAAATCAAGTTAGTCACACAAATGTACACAAAGTCTAATCAATAAACATAGTTAGTGTTAATTCAAACCTAAAAGCATGTCCCTAATTACCACATTAGCATCTCTTTTGATGTAAAAACGACAAAATGATGGTAATGGGTACCACCACGAGCGAGTCAGAGTCAAAGGTCAACTAGATGGTGTCATTGTTAACCATTCAAATGCACATATAGTCAGACAATCTACCTGTATTACCAATTCCCTTTGTCCCTTAACTTAGAGGAGAAAGTACTAGAAGGAAGATAATCAATCAATTGGTTTTGCGATATGACTTTCCTCAATTGCATGGAGTTGGTACTCAAAAACGATCTTGAATTTCAGTCTACTTGATTAGGCAGTTGCCAGCTCAGAGGAGGCGCAAGATGACAAGTGCCTCAAGCTTTCTTTCCAACATGGGAAATCAAATCCAATCCAATCCCATTCAAAAGACAATGATAGCTCACTGTTTTGATGCTGCCTTGACTTCTACAGTTCCAATTCCCAAATGCTATGTACCTAGGAAATTTATTAGTCATTAGTTATCTATGCTATATATCTATCTCTATGCAATGATTTTTGTGTTAGCTAGTAGACTTAAATCATTAATTTCCTAGCTTAACATGAATAATGTTTGAACATGATCAAGCTACTTTAGTCGCATGAAGGTTCAATTCAAATTAAGTCACATTAATTTCTACTACTACTCTCAAAGCATTATTATTATTGTCGCGTACAAGTGTCGTTGTCACATTTTCTTAATAAGTTTCATTTGAGGTTGGTTAATCTAATCTTATACTACTAAGTATAATCTTCTTTTGGGTTAGTTTCTTTCAAATAAGTGATGCGTTACATCATTTGCGAAAAAGTTCCATTGGCACAAACAGTGTTTCAGGTAAAGAAAATTGATAAAGTACTTTGAAGGGACTACTCAATAGACAAAAAGGTTGAAGAGCCATCTCCTTTATGGGATGCCTGCGATGATTTTTCCCATGTTATCTCAAACACCTACATATCTAGATAATAGCCTAATGCTTTGAAAGTCATAGAGGGTAATGAATATTATTGTCAGTCTATTCAATTCAACACACACACACCCCTCCAAAATTAAATTGTCAATGCCATACGCCAAAGCCAAAGCCAGTTCACACGCTCATGAAGATTATTAAGAGCTTAGTTTTTTCAAATAAAAAGAAGCACATGAAGTAAATTGAATTAGGCCATGGTCGAACCTAAGATGGTTTAGGTAAAGATAGGCACGAGATGCGTCTCATGTGGGTACACTCAACCTTAAAATTAGAACGTGCATCATTTCGTTTGTCACAGTACTCCTAAAGTCGCGCAGTGCAAAAAATTTCTGAAGACTTGACCACACCCACCCCCCCTTTGGATGTTCCTTGTTTGTTATCTATCTGTCTATCTCCATCAAAAGGAAAATAAGTGAAAGATGCATGATTTCTACATCGCTTATAAGTTCTAATAAACGACTTTGAGAAACCCTTCGTGCAAGAAATTCGTCAGAGGAATTCAACAATGACTGGTTCTTGTGATGATACTGTCACTCAGACATTAGTTGATGCCAGACGGACTAAAAACGTACATATATGAGCCAGTAAATAGCTATACTAATATTTTAAATTTAAATCAAATTCATATGAAATGAACTTAAATTAATATATAGAAAAAAATATTTTAGGTTTTTCTAAATAAAGTATAATACAAAGTAATATTATTTTACTGTATATCTTTTATAATATAAAACTCAATGAGATATCAACGTATCATTAATTTGAGTAGTTCTAAGTTCAAATATTCTAACCAAGATTTTGAGTTCGAAAATAAAAAGAATGTGACTGTGAGAGGAGATGATTAATCAAATTTTCGAGTAGAAAATAGTCATTAATAAACTTAACTCCAATAAATTAACAAAAAAACTTTATAGGATATATTATGATAAAAAAAAATATTACAATAGATTTTATACATAATACAACTATCATTGGCTAAAGCTAGGTTGACATTTTTACAAAAGTATATGCTTGATTTCAAAGTACTATACATAAAATCACAGAACATTTATATATAGAAGTAATACTAATTATAAGTAAATTATTATTATTATTATTTAAACATAAGTCATACTCTTCTTTTATATAGCATAGAGAAAAAATTGTTATTTGAGTATTAAATAACTAATATTGAATTTAAAATTTTATAAAATTACTTTTATTTTTTATTTACTTTTTCCTTTTCATATATACATTATCAAATATTGATCCCCGTAAAATTAAAGTGGAAAACATAAAACAGACCCACTTTAGTTATTAGTTACAAATAAAGTAAAAATCTAGAAAGATAAAGAGAGAGAAATGTGGATAAAATAAATTAAGAAAAAGAATAAATTCTACTATTAAAGATATGTATGAAGAAATCCAATGCTAATGTACAATTATTATTGAAATCCAAATCATTTTCCGATAGAAAACTCCAAAATCCAAATCATTTTCCATAGCACGTATGCGTGGTTAATTAAAATTCTTGACCAAAATAATGTACGTATGCAAAAGCAAAAGCTGCTAAAAATTGAAATGTAGTGTGCAACCGTGTATTCAGTTTGCAGACACAGAGAGAAAGAGTGAAAAGACAAGTCAAATGTCAAATCGGGGGTCTTTGAAATCATAAGACCGTCAGTGGGTTGTGCTGTCAATCCATGCGATTTTTTTTTCTCCTCTGTACTTTTTTTCCCCTAAATTTAAATTCATTTCATTCGTGCCATTATGGCATTTTCAATTACAATCCCAAAGGCATAGGCCATAACAAAAGGAGGCAAAACAACAGCACCCCATTTTAATATAAACACAAGCATAATGTACAATAATATAAATTTGTTCGAGCTTAATCAACCAATAGTGACATGTGTAAACAAATACTAGTAGATCATTTTAGTACTAAAACAAAAAAAAAATGAGAATAATAGCATCACTCTTGTCACGTGCACTGCTTCTTGTCTACCTTCAATATAAAAACAAATATTATAATGAAAAGGAAGAATTAGTTAATAAACAGTTACAGTTAGATGTAAATGTGTGTCGGTATTAGGAACGATTCCCAATGGCTGAACACATGTCCGAACCGGTTAATTAAACCCGGCCGACACGCTTTCCCAAGCTTTCAAGCTCCACTCCACTACTTACATTATTATATTTTAGACCAAGTGTTATAGAAAACAGATTTTATTTTTAAAGATATACATAAAAGTATATATATATTAATTTTTAATTGAAAATTTAAATTTTTGTATTAGTTATGTATTTTTTATAACTAAGATCGAAATCAAAAGAGAATAGCAAAAGGAATAAGTACAAGAGTTCACCAGTTGGTTTAATTTAGATTTAGAGTAAAATAAAATTTAAATAAATTTGATTGGAATAATTAGTTGTGATTATAAAAACTAATAAATTTATCGTATATAGTGAATTTATAATTAAATGTAGAGTAAAAGTACCATTTATATAATAAGTGAGAGATTTACGTTGGAGAATTGTGGAGCAAAAAAAGGTAAGGAATATTACCTTGGAAGCAAGAATTAATTTTTTTATTGGATCAAACAAAAAAAATATAAACTATGTATATTCTAAGTACATGTTTGATTTTTCGTTAAGAAACCTTCAAACGATTCTTGAATTGAAAATTTTGAATTCTTACTTTTCACATAACATACATAAGAATGTGTGCTTATTTATCCAAACATTAAATTAAGCACACCTTTAATTCTTGCATGTAACCAAAAAAGAAGAAAGGCACATGATCTCTTCCTTGAACCTAATTGACAACAATTAATTTTGTTATGTTGATGTCATTGAGGTTTCTTTGATTTGTTTAGACGAAAAAAACAATGGTTTGAAATCAGAGCAATAATGAAAATATGAGCTTATTAATATACTCATATTTTTTTTATTGATGAAAGCATAAAATTTAGGTTAAAATATATTTTTTATTCTTGTAATTTTTTTATCTTTGTAAAATATATTTGTTTTATTTTTAGCCCTTAAAGTATTTTAGATAACATTTTGATAAGTAAAAAAAATATTTTGGACAAAAAAAAGTACTATTTAAAGCATTTTATGGATAAAAAAACACATTTTATAATAAATAAAAAAATACAAGAAAAAATATTAAATTATAAAAACCAAAATATATTTAAGGCCTAAAATTTATTTTAGACTTTCTAGATGGATTGTACTATTTTTTCTATATTGGTCCCTTGTACAACCAATATCAAAGGTACAGAATGAATTCCAAACGTTGCAAATAGAATTAACATTTTAGTCCGGTTGTACCAACAATCAATTAAGAAAGTTTTGTTAGGAATTTCAAAAGTTGTAAAGGGTGTTAGCATTCTAGATCAATTACTAAAAATCGATCTACAAATATTCTCTAGATTAGTTCTCATAATACCAATATAAAAAAAAATGTTTTATAGATTGATTCTATAGAAATTGACCTATAATATTTATTACAATACTTAAAAAAATGTTACTTTCTGAAATATTACATTGATCAATTTTCCAATAATCAATTTAATTTTTGACATTTTTTTTTATATTAGTGAATTTCAACTAATTTATTTGCTTTAGTTTGAATTATCAAGTTTGTGGCATCATTTGAGTAATGCTTCGATGTATAAGATAAATATTTTTTATTTCAATGATTACACTGATATTAAAATCTATGACATGATGCATCATATTTAAATCCCTATCATTATGTTGATCTTAGGGTTCCTAAGTATTTTGTTGATGGATTAACAAGTGCACCAATACATTCTAAGTATTAAAGTTAAAATAAAAGTCTGAGTATCATATTCATAGAGATTTTATTTGTACTTATGTAGATGAATATTTGATTAAGAAAAAGATTTGAAAAGGTTGTAGAAAAGTAGTAATTTAAATTGACAGAAAATTAAATCAAATAAGAGCAGAAATTAATTAAAATTTTAAATTAATTAATTAATTAAGGACAGAAAAGATGAAAAAATCCAATATCATTGTATATGAAAATTCAGAAGATGAGAATTTTGGAAACTTAGCCTACCAGAGTTATTCTTTGAAGTAATGTTAATGATTTTTCTTTATTTATAATTATTCCAATTTACACTTGTATCTACTAATATATTCTAACTTTGGTCTCTCGCATGAAATAGTCTAATTTATCTATTTTCTCTCCCAAATCCCTTTGCAAAGCTAAAATAATAAATTGCATTAAGAATAAAGATGTATAACAGGTTAAACAAATATCAACCTATTCCTAGTAATGACTTTATTTAGATATTCTTTTCCAGTATTATTAGAAAATAATGTTTCTCAATACTACTCCTAAAACTTACCATGTAAATGGGTGATCAAGTCATGGACAATAATATTAAACACATGAAAAGATAATACAAATGTAATATTCATAAATAGATAGGGAGTTTAGTCTCTCATTGTCATAGAGATTTTACAATTGTAAGCAAAAAATATTTAGTAAAGGGAAAAAAGATAAGAAATGAAATTAAGAAAATGAATGATTCTCAATGCTTATTTTTCCTTCTTCTAATCTTTGTCTTTTATAAGAATCATATTTTGTTAAAATTTTCTTGTGTGTTTTCAATACTTTATATTTAAAATAAAAAATTATCAAATTTTTCTTTGAGTAACAAAAAGTTAAATGGTCTGAAAATCATTTTTGAAATCAAACATGAAATAATCTAATATTATAATTTTAGAAAATCAAATGGACACTAAAAGTGTATTTTAGTCTAATTTTTTACACTACTTGTATAATAATTCATATAACTACAATGATCATTAACAATTTTTCCTCACTAGTAATTACTCTGTTAACATTGCATGAACCGTGTGACTCGACGTCTATACAGAAACTAGATTAAGGGATTTTTACACGCCACATATCAATTTTATTTTAAGACTTGTGCTACCGATAGGTACGTCCAATCAAACAAACGTAAAAGGACTTTGACCAAAAGAATGACGAAATTGGAAATGAGCTTAAATAAATTTTAATTGAATACCTGTTTTTTTTTTCTGGTTTCTATTCTATTTTTTTGAAATAATATATGTATAATAAGTTTATGAATTAAATAAACATGCACTTTAGTGTAATTTTTTATATTACAACTTATTTTTAATATAACTATTAAGATAATTATTATAAAATGAATGAACTTATTATATACAATAATTTATAATTAAATAATAATATAAAATAATTTTATACTATTAATATAAATATTATTTATTCTTAAGTTAATTATTATATGCTTGATATTAATGTAATATTTAATTGTATTGTTAATATAAAATTGTTTACTTTATAACGGTGAGTGTTGTTGTAGCGGTGTAAAATTTCGTTGTGTTCATATGAGTGAGAATAACGTATTTAGTAGAAGAATCAGTCTTTGATTTTTACTATGTGTAAAATTTCTTTGGACCAATAGTAACTACAAACAGTGGGTTGGGACACTTGTGGTATATTATCACGACAATTTTTATATTTTTTTTACTTCATCAATCATTTAGAAATAATTTTTAGTAGAATTTTTAAGATAATTACCATGAAAACCAATAAATTTATTTTTCATGCCAATATAAAAACTTTACATTTTCTGTCCATTCCACTTAAATTCATCAATATATGTTATTTGAATTTAAAATTACAGAAGAGTTGGAGTTAACTTATAAGCTAGCTCTAAAAACTTTATCAAAGTGTTTAGTAAAACAAACTTATAAATTTCAAATCACCTAAAAAGATATATTTAATGTTTGTACATCAAGAACTTAGATGTGTACCTGTCTCTCACTTGCATAACTATGAAATATGATACAAATTATAGTCAATATTTTTTACTATAAATCAAAATAAACAATGCAATAATTCATTAAAACAAATAGTTTGACAATAAAAAATATTAAGGATAAAATGGTATTTCAAATAAGATAATAAAAATAAAATTGAGAAGAAAAAAAGTTAGTAACTTATACATTAGTTTTTTTATTTTTTCATAAACTATTTCATGTATCTTATCAAAATAAGCTCATGTACCAAACAAGCTTATTTTGATCAAAGGAGCTTATGAACTTCTCAAAAGCTTTATCAAACATAGCCTTTGAAGTTACAATTAAGTGTTTATTGTTTCGGCAAGTATTTGCAAATGTGTTTCTAAATGAAATTGATTTTTTAAAATTTATTTTGATTAAAATTAATTTTGAAATTATAAGTATTATGTTTAGATGTTTTCATTTTAAAATCAAATTATTGTATTATGAAAATATAGTATAATTTTTTTTTATCTAACGAAAAAATTGCCTAAAACTATTTCAATTCAAAATAAATTTTTGACTAGAATCAATTATTCAATGAAAAACTAAACATATGAATGTTTTCCTAAAATTAGGTTCAAGGCGGGTCTAAAATAAAATAGACCTAAAACAAATTTTAAGAAAAAAAAAACAGTTTAAATAAGAGAGTTATATGTTGAGCCATTTTTTTTGCCAATAACTGTGTTCATTTTTGCTTTAAAAACCCAATAACAAATAATATTTTTAGTTGGCCTATGCTTAAACTTTATACTTTATAGTTTACTCGTAAGTTGACTTAGATGATAGTATTTAACATGATCCATGATCACCAAGTGTGAATTCAATCAAGCATCAACTCATTTATTAACTTTTTTTTTTTTTTTGCTGAAAGCTAGGTATCCTACAACCGAAAGTCATGAGAATAATTTCCAAAGAACTAGAGTATTAGTTAAGAAGTAACTTCCCTTTTCATAAATGGTGTTCTATTCACATAGTTAGACATCAAATCACTGTCATATGCTTATTGCTTAAAGGTCAGCCCTAGCTACTGGTTACTTATGTCACACCCTTTGAGTAACTTATTTGGTTTTGATATAATAACTTTAAGAACATCTCATGCACTAAAAATAGAATAAATCTTAAATTACTCTTTCAAAATTACATACACCCGTCAAAATTTAGAATCTTTTATTATAATTTTTTTCAAATATTTAAAACATTACAAATCCATCAAATTTCAAGACATGCAAACGGAGATCCATTAAGCCAACTCAAAGACACTTTGGGTGACATCGAAAATCTCATGACTAGGTTCAAGATTAAGAGAATGAAACAAATTTTACAAGGCTTAATTATGGAGGTCAAGGGAAGTTCAACTCAAAATTCATTAGAGACCATTATAAAGTAGATCACTTTTCTACAAGTTGACGAGGAATTGAGTTCCATATGAAACAATATGACAAAAGTCTAAATTCACAAGACAAATATTCATGGGTTGAAGTTAATTAGTTTTTATGGTATGAATTGTTATTTAAGACCCATTATCCTATTTTTCATGTAATTTTTGTGCTTAATTGTGAGAGAATAAGTTCAAATATGTATTCATTTTTCTAGGTTAATTTTGAGTGTTTTTGAGTTTCCTACTTCATTATGATAGTTAGTGGGTTAATAGGAAGTAAATTTTGGGTGTGGATAAAAACATAGTGAAAAATAAAATGCCTAGTGGAAGTTCACTGTTTGTACTTCAAGGGCTGATAAGCATAACCTATAAATGAGTCTCTTGTAAGTTTGAAAGCAAAATATTCATATTAATCAATTTGAGAGTTTCTTAAAAGTTTTTCCTTTTGTTCTTAGGTTAATTTTTTTTATAGCGTTTATTCTATTGATAAATCACGGTTAGAATTATACTCTCTTTTAATTAGGTTGTGGCCCAAAGATCTAAATTATACAACTTGACTCCATAATTTTTTCAATAGATTTCAATATAATTCTTTTTAATATTGCAACCGCTATAGTGATATATGGGAAGAATATTTTTATCATTAAGAACCAAAAGCTGCGAATAAAACAGAAATATTATTTTTAATTAAAAAATATTAAATAAATTTTATATATTTTCACAAGTGCCTATCTTATGATATGAGACACGTAAGACCGTTTGAAAATGTTCATAGTGGAAAGAAATATTATCCGAGAAGAAAAAAAAAACATGATGGCAAGGATTTTATTAAAAAAACATGATGGCAAGGATTTTATGAAAAAAAAAACATTATACCTTTATTGAAATAATGAGTTACGCTGATTGAATGTGAGACTTAGATTGTTAATATTATGATCTCATTTTATGTCAAAACTCGTTACTATCCACTCGTTTAACTGTTGTAATTTTCCTAAAAATGTAAATTGAAAATGATTAATATGTAATTAAGAAAATAACGAATTCCTACTATTTTATCATTACATTGTCTTTTCTCTATTTTTTTCATACACCACTTATCTTATTTAACATTTCTCTCTCTCTCTCTCTCTCTCTCTACTTCCTATATCTTAATACAAAAAAAAATTATAAGTAGAATGAAAATTTATATAAAATATTATATATATATATATATATATATATATATATATATATATATATATATATATATATATATATATCCAAAAGTGGGGAGCGCGCGTAAGAGTGCGACAGTCAACACAAGAGGCCCCAAGAGTTATAATATATATGTATGAGTCTATTTTAGAGAGACTTCAGCTTATATGATTAAGCTTAGTATATCTAAGCAAAGTCTAAACCTATACTTTTTTTATCCACACATCGTTTTCAATCCTTCTACTTCCACCCCCCTCACTAAACACCACTATATGCTTCTACTCTACTACTACTACTACTTCTCTCTCTCAGTATATGTATGTAGACCACACACCATACAAAAAGGAGGAACAGGAAGAAGAAAAAAAAAACTATATTTTTTAATTAATATTTGGGCCCTTTTTTAACCCCGGAGCCGCCCAGAATAGCCACCCAAATTGCAATCTTTGTTTCTCTCTCTTCCCACTCTCTCTCCAACAAAAAATATCTATCTATCATAATACCCTCACTCACGCATACACAAGAATTTTTCCCATCCCAAAACCATGACCCTCCATTCACCATTCACCGAGCGAATCCCATAAAAACAACACCCACAGTACCATCATCATCATCATCATCAACAAAAAACGGATGAACCCAACCTTCTCCCTTCCCTCACTATTCCATCTCTCTCACCTTTTCCCTTTAACAATCCCTCTCTCTCTTTCTCTCTCTCTTGCTCTTGCTTTTGCTTAGCAATAAGTTACAACCACCAACCCTAGAGAGCGTTGAGGCGACAACACAGTACATCAGGAACAGCAAACAAGGCAGTAACAAACAACAGTAACAGTTACCATCACCACCACCATCATCACCATGTCCCTTGAAGAGTCGCTAAGATCTCTTTCTCTTGATTACCTCAACCTCCTCATCAACGGGCAGGCCTTCAGCGACGTCACTTTCAGTGTGGAGGGCCGCCTGGTCCACGCGCACCGCTGCATACTCGCCGCCAGGAGCCTCTTCTTCAGGAAATTCTTCTGTGGGCCGGACGCGCCGTGCGGCCTCGACCCTGCCGGACCGCGAGGCGTTAACTCCTCGCGCTCCGGGGTAATCCCCGTCAACTCGGTGGGCTATGAGGTGTTTCTCCTCATGCTCCAGTTTCTCTACAGTGGCCAGGTCTCCATCGTGCCCCAGAAGCACGAGGCCAGGCCCAATTGCGGCGAGCGCGGCTGCTGGCACACGCATTGCACCTCCGCCGTCGATCTCGCCCTCGACACCCTCGCCGCCGCTAGATACTTTGGCGTCGAACCGCTCGCATTGCTCACTCAGGTTTTCCACTTTTCCATCTTATTTACATTCCTCTCTCTCTCTCTCTAATTCTAATTCTTTCTTGTTTGGTTTCACGTTTCACATGTAATTTTTCACATCTTTTAAGTTAATAGTTATAGCTTCCACATATCAAGACTGATTCCTTAGCTTTCTTTCAAAGTGTTTCCAAACAAGTATCCTTGTTGTTACCAATATTAGTATCATATCATATCTCCCTCACTCAACTGTTTTTTTAATTTTTTTTCACCCTTTGTGTGGCCAGTCGTATGTTTCATGGGCCTTGGGAATTCGGACAGTTACTGCTTCTGGGTCTGGTCTCGTTTTGGGAACTGGGAACGGGTGTTTCTATGTCTCCATAATTTTTTTAATTTTTTTTATAATTTATATTTATTCAGAGGGTCTGTAATATGGATGAGAATTTTGGGTTCTGAATTTGTGCTTCAATCTTTCCCATCAGGAGTTATACCAGCAGTTCGTTCTATTCTATGATCTCGTGTCACCGCTACACTATTGCTTTCGTTTGTCAGCGACTGAATAGATGATTTCATTTACTTCTCTTCTCTCTCTCTCTCATTAATTTCACTCTCCATAATTTCTTTGTCCTTGACTTTCACTAGTTGCTTCAATTCTCCCCTCAACAAACCCACACACGCAATAATACCACACTTTCAAGTTTCAATGTCTAGCTCGTGAGCTTGTTACGATTGATGAGGGTATCGATTTTTTTTTTTTTTGGCTGAATTAAAGCTATGTATACTACCAGTACTAGTATTTGTTTATGTTAGAGTTGCACGTAGCTGATTTCATGTGCTGAAAATCATAGAATAGAGTTTCTCGAATTGGAGTTCTTCCACCCTCTACGATGCACACTGAGGAATTTCTATATTTAGATCGTGATATAGCAGTCTTGTCTAGCACACAGTAAGCGCACGAAAACTTTTCCCAAACTTCCACTTTCCTCATTTGGGTTTGGACTCGAAAAAGAGAACTAACCACCGCAAAAGAAATACATATAGAAAAGAGTCCTTTAATTCTCCTACGCTGCGTTTCCCAACCATCCCATCCCGTTCCATTTTGTTCTCTTCCGTTTTAAGCACATTAATTTATTACCACTTCCCACCAAAATATTAGTATTATTGCCTTAAATGATAGTGTTTGTTTCCAATGCAAATAAACTCTTTCTTGTTTATTCCTCTAACGCATTCTGATGTTTTTCTTTGTTAGAAACAACTGGCGAGCATGGTAGAGAAGGCTTCAATAGAGGATGTAATGAAAGTGCTGTTGGCATCAAGAAAGCAAGACATGCAGCAACTATGGGCAACATGTTCCCACTTGGTGGCAAAATCAGGTCTCCCACCAGAGGTTCTAGCAAAGCACCTCCCAATAGACATCGTGGCGAAAATCGAAGAGCTCCGTCTCAAATCCTCACTGGCACGCCGCTCATTGGTTCCTTCTCACCACCACCACCACCATCACCCCCACCACCACGCGGCGGCGGCCCTCGACCTCGAGGACCAGAAAATCCGGCGAATGAGGCGCGCCCTGGACTCCTCCGACGTGGAACTCGTGAAGCTAATGGTAATGGGAGAAGGCCTTAACTTAGATGAAGCACTGGCCTTACCCTACGCAGTGGAGAATTGCAGCAGGGAAGTGGTGAAGGCCTTACTGGAGCTTGGTGCAGCCGACGTTAACTACCCGTCGGGTCCCGCCGGGAAGACGCCGCTCCACATTGCGGCGGAGATGGTGTCTCCCGACATGGTGGCGGTCCTGCTGGACCACCACGCGGACCCGAACGTTAGAACAGTCGATGGGGTCACCCCTCTAGACATCCTCAGAACCCTAACCTCGGATTTTCTCTTTAAGGGTGCTGTCCCGGGATTGACCCACATTGAGCCCAATAAGCTGAGGCTGTGCTTGGAGCTTGTTCAATCCGCGGCTCTCGTCATGTCGCGGGAAGAAGGAAATAATGCTAACAACAACAACAATGGTCCTCATAGTTCTTCATCAGCAGCGCCTATATACCCTCCTCCAATGAACGAGGATCACAACAACAACAACAACAGCAGTAGCAGCAGCGGCAACAACAACATTGGTAACCTTAACTTGGATTCTAGGTTGGTGTATCTCAACCTTGGTGCCACTGCCTCAATGAGTTCGAGACTGGATAACGCTGAGGACGAGAGAGAAGCCATGAACCAAAACATGTACCATCATCACCACTCTCATGACTTCTAGTAGCTGCTGCTGCTGCTGCATCAGAGGTTTTCACATACATCACTGATATATATATGAGCTAAGGTTATTTCAATTGCCACGGACGATGGAGAATATGAAAAATTTGAAGGAGGAGAATTGATTAATATGGAGGGACCCTATTGGATTTGGATGATGGATGGAGCAGAAAAGACTCTTCTTTGGTCACTTGGAATAGATGGTATCCACTGCCCTTCTGATTTTTCTGCCTTGGATCTCTGGTATTTTGTTGGGTTTTCTTTCTTTTTTCTCTTTTTTAGTTTTTTGGGGTTTAGGCTTTTCAAATGGTCACCATTTGAAGTGCGGTTTCATGGGAGATTGGGATAAGAGACAGGGAGAATCTAATCGGTTCAATTTTTTTTTTCTTTTCTTCTTATTCTTGTTTTTCTGTGAAACGATCGAAAGGGTGCATGGAGGAGACGCAGGTCATTCTTTTCAAATCCTCCTTCACCTGTCAACTCCTTAATTTGTATTTACTGATCCGTAGCTAATATCACGGTCTATTTATTGTGATCGCTTTACAATTTCAGATTATCTTGTCCTACCCGCACTTTCTCATAACCCCTCTCAATTATTTTATTTACATTATATTATGCTTTTGTTTTGCTTCTATTCTTCCTGTGGTCTGGGGAGTTTCTTTAATTTTATTTTTATTTCTTTAGTTTTTTCTCTGATTTAATATTTTTCAAAAGGTTTATAATTTGTTTGAATTTCTCTTCCTTCATAGTATATATTTTCTAGTTAGTTAGCTGATCATAGAGGGCTGTCCCTTCCCTTCTGCTCCCACCTAATATATTATGTTCTTTTCCTTATAGCATTTTGTAGTCCTTTGGAGTGATCCATTGGCTAGTGTTTTGGGGGTTAATTATTCTAATAAAAATCATGTGGCTGTGGACAAATTGATTTGTTGTCTTGCATGAATGCAACAATGAGTGTGACCACACATGTCAAGTTAAAAAATTGGCACTATCACCTTCCATGTAATCCTCTTCTTGTCCCCCCTTGCCTTTTTTAGGTCTCTTTAGACAAAACAAAAATATAAAACTTACAGCTAAAAGCATATTATATTACTAATAATTTCTTTAATTATTACTATATGTTCTGTCTAAATTCATCGGATGTTGGATGCAGAAGATTCTTGGGGATTACTCTATAATTTTCTGCTTGAACGTATGTTGTATATCCAGGGTCTTAACTGCATGTTACATAAAAGTCATTTGTCCCAAATAAAACCCATTAATATTTGAAAAATTAATGCCCAGCATCTCTAATGTTAATGTGTATTTAATACTTTAATGCTCTAACGGAATATATATACAATGTGTATCTATAGGTAAGATGTGTTCAGATGTAAGTCTTGAGAGTACAACAAAAACAAGTTTTTATAAATGATTAATTTTATTACTCTTAAAACGTTTGATTGATTTTTTTATTTACAATTCAAATTATTTATATTTAGTCAAACCACTTCATTTTAACTTATTATATCAAATATTCGTAAATCTTTGTTATCTAATTATGAGTACATTTATACAAATAGCTTAATTTATGTTTAGAAATCATTAATTTTTAGAAATTAATAGCTTGTTTTTTTAGAAGTCCTTTACAAAGTTGTTAATAAGTGATTATTTTTTAAAATAAAATGAACCAAATATGCACTTAGATGTGTTTGAGTTAAAACCTCAAAGAAGTTTTCATTAGATAAATGTGTATCCTACAAACATTCACGTATAAGTTGTTTTTATAATCAAAATAGAAATATTTCTATTTTTTATATAGGTGATAAACTTTTTTTAATTAAAAGTTATCCTAAAGAGATGACTGAAACAAGTTGAAAATAACTGAGAAATATATCATAAACAATTTTCATAAAAATACTTAAATGTTTATACAAGTATATGTATTGTAATATATATATACTCAAAATTGTAAATAAACTCTTCCAAACCCTCCTTTAATTGATTGCTAATTTAATAGAGTAGCTATTTTAGTCCATGAAAGTATATAAAACTCTCATATTCGTCCTTTTTTTTTTTTTAAAAGAAGTGGCTTAAAGTGATAATACTAACATATATTAAGGATCAAAATGACAATAAATGATTAAATTTAAGGACTTAGTTGGAACAATTGAAAATTTCAGTAATTTATTTAAAATTTTCTTATTTTTAAAGATTAATGTGACAATATTATATACGTATTTATGCCTTTATTGAGAGGTTGACAAATTTCTACTTGTGCATATATAAAAAGCTAGTTAAATCCGCACTTAATCAATCTTAACAATTCATATATGATTTAATTATATAACTAAGATTAACCTTTCTCATTTATCTCATTTATCACATGCCACTAATAAGACCTCACCATCTAGTTATGATCCAATAATATTTATGTTATTTATACACTAATACATGTTCTTGATTGCCAAGTCTAAATAAGATTAGTAAACATAGAATGCATCATATACGACTAATATTAGCCCATAAATTGTGACATAAACAATACTATTTTTCATTTCAAGTTATAAATAGAAGTTTTACTATGCACTTAGCGTTAGATGGTAGAAATAATTCCAAAATACGCATTTAACAACAAATTACGAAAATAAGAAATCAATTACATATATACTCAGGCCGCAGTTTTGGACTAGTTCTCCATAAATCCTCATGTTTTTCAAACAATAGAATATGACAGTTAGTTCCCGTCATCCTTGTTCCTATTCTACTTGAGTTATATTTAAAACAAATGGCCTCAAAATTTATAAGTTATTGTCTTTAATGAGAAGTCCATACGGAAATATCAAAGGAGAAGGGAAATAGATTGAGATTCCTGTGCAAATAACACGTACGTGCACCAGTCGTGCATAACGTACATCTTAGTATCTTGTTACCCTCCATTACGTATACTCTTTTTATGATGCAATAATAGTATGCAGTTTCAATTCCTTTGGTAATTAAATGCATAGTATTTTATTTATGCAACTGGTACTTGTCCATGCTTTGATAATTGGAAAAGAGTAACTGTTGTAGTAAAATAGTAACATTTTTCTCCCAATCTTGTTTATTACAGTAGTTAAAAAATATCAAATGTTTTTTGTAGAACCATTTTGAAATAGCATTTATTATTTCCTTAATTTTCGTAAAACATAATTTTGAGATGTGTATATATGATAAAAAAAATAAGTGAGAGATAAAATTAAATATGTAGTACAATATCAAGTACCTTATTTAGAATTATATGTTTAAATATCATAACCTTTTGTTTATATTGTTGTACATGAAAAGTAAGGAAGTGACTACTCGTTATGATACTGTGCTGTGTCTGAGTTTTTAGCTAGTCGTAGTGATTCACCTGCAGAAAGCCCAAATATTTTGCTGGCTGATGTCCAAAAGGTAAAGAAATTAACTCCTTTGTCTAGTTGCCATGAGGCGTGGGATAATTTGGAGAACTAATCTTTGCTTTGCTGGTGATGAAGATATATGATGGAACTTATCAATGCTAGAAAGAAAGAGATTCTAAGGTCGTTCCTCCTTCCAAAATGCCTGTCCTTTTCACCCTCTTTTTATTATAACATAATATAAATATATATTTTTGTGCATTATTTCGATTCATTTGTTCTTGCACACAATATATATATATACTTGATTGGAAATTTGACCCTTATTCCATGAGAGAGACTTCATCTTAGCTACAAATTCAATAAAGTCATGATTCTCTCCAATCGAAATTACAAAAGTACATTCTTATTTGACGATTGAGGATATACTTATTGCAGAATATTATGCAAATTATAGAAAATTGACAATGTTAATTAGTATTTTTGAAGTTTATCTGTCGCATATAACCCGTTATTACTACTATGGCCTACTAATTAACTAGGTCTTTTACTGTGTTTGCTTTTCGATCAATATATATATGAGCATCTACAATCAGACTACTTAATTACAGTTGTACGTCGATGTTAAGATCTCTCTTCTTTTTATTTTCTTTCAGTAAAAATTCTTCGCCTTGACTTATTTATATAAAAGCTTTTTATAAAAAAAGGTGCCACTAACACACTCTATATCATATTCTTTTAACACTATTTACTGCTTGTTAAAATTTATTTGAAACTAAAAAAATTAATAAGGCTTATTATATGAATTGAGACCCATGTAAATTTTATGATTTCGAATAAATATAATTTCGCTTAATAATGTGTTAGACTTATGTAGAGTTGTATATTATTAGCATTTCTCAATATTTAACAAAGTTTTTTCCCGTTAAAAATAAATATAATGTGTATTTGAATAAACCATAACAAAATTGATTTTAAATTTAATAACAACTCGATGTAAAAATTATTTAAAATTACTTAAACTTAAAATTAATCTTGAACCTAGAATTAATCATTCAATATTAAACCAAACATGCAAGCGTGATTAATTCTAAAGAATTCAACGTGAAATCAAATACATACATAATTTCCAACTATAATTTGCTAGTTAAGTGTAGTGAAGCAGACAATGACCATCAATGACCTAAAATACATGGATATGCCCGGATAGATGGATATTTCTAGGTCTTGGCTTAAGTAACAGCTTGTCCTGGATGGTCACCGAAAGTAGTAACAAGTCGAAAGCATATAATCAATATCTTCTCTTATATACCCATTTTTTTTCTACGTTATTCTCCCTTCTTCCCCGGGGTGCCCTTTTATTCCCTGCAAAGCAAAAGATGTGGTTTTCCCACCTCCACATATCTCTTTCAATAATTCTCCGCAAAAAATATGTAACAATTTTAATTGGGTTTGATTAATGCTGATCTGTAAATGCAACAGGATGTCCTTTGGTTCATAATTATCGTCCGTAATCTATATTATCGTGTTGGTGTTAGTTTGCCTTAAATTAGTGGTGTCCACTACTTTTCTTTTCCTCCAACAAGATATCTTCAAAATTATTTATTTAATGGGTTTGTCTGCCAGAAATAAGAAAAATGATGTAGTATTTGTTAGTCACCAACAATATTTGTTATAAGAAGTTACTACGTTTTAAATTTGATATAATTCGATCTTGTTGTTCTTTCTTTAAAATATAACTCCAGTTTCTTATTTGTAATAATTAGTGCAAAAATATCTTCTTTTTTTTAAAAGTAAAACCAACTGTGCTTCTATGTAAGAAGGGTGAAAAGGGTATATTTATTTTTTTCTTGAAAAGTCAAAGATGTTTTATTTCATGAAATACAAAGAACGGTTCGGAATAATTATCGTATCATACCCGTTTGAGCTTCTTTTAACTGTAAATCTGTATAAGCATATTTGACTGCGTAGCATGTTGGAAGAGTCTCTAGAGCGTTCTGATACACCTATCTCAGCAATGCATAAAACCATATATATTCTGAATGATATAATATATTTCGATCAACCAAACGTTTTTATTTCCAAATGCCATTACTCCAATCCCCCATCAGTTCTACCGCTACTTCTTTATCTATTGCTAGCTGAAAAATTCTTTTAAATCACAGTTATCTTTCAAAAACATTGTATCCCTTCCATTTATCCTTCTTCACCTAGATTGGTATATTTTCTAAGTTTATTTTAAACCAAGTACTTGACACCATGCATGTTGACAGTGAAATAAGTTTTAAGTGCTAATTAAATTATTTTACTGTTGATTTCAAATGAAATTTGAGACTTAGAATCAAATCCTCTAAATGAGATTCATTAACAATAATTGTACCTTAATATAAACTTGAAAACAAAAAGCAATCAATGAAACTGAAAATGAAACATTTACACTACAAGAAATCATCGAATAACTATTATAAAATAAAAAAAAAAGACATTGTAAAATTGAGAATTCGAGGAAAATAAAAGATGTTTGAAATAACTAAAATAATTAAGAAATATACATAATATAATGAAGAGAGATCTACTTATTTCAAGAAATTCTTTTAGAGTTATTTCTTATTTTTATCATTTATTTTCTTAAGATTTAATGATTGTAATAAGTAACTGATTTTAATCATTACATTTTAAGAAAATGAACGATGAAAATGAAAAATAACTTAAAAGAGTTATTTTTTTAGTAAGTGAATTTCTCCTATAATATAATATACTAAAACGTAAGTAATTGATTTTAATCATTATATTTTAAGAAAATGAATGATGAAAATAAAAATAACTTAAAAGAATTATTTTTTGAGTAAATGAATCTCTCCTATCATATAATATACTAAAATGAAAAGATAAAGAATATAAAAAGGTGTTGTTAACTAATAATCTTAGGGAATTGATTAAGAAATTAAAAAAATTATTTTTGTGGGGGAAATTATAAATAAAGTTATGGACAATACAATTTTACGCATCTCAATAAAAATATTTCTCTTTTTAATTTCTTAATCATTGGCCCAAAGACACTAATTAACATTTTTTAATATAAAACTTTGCAGAAAAAATAAGGAATGAGAAGGAAAAAAAAGTAAAGCAATCAACTAAGATTAAAATAAGAATAATGAACCAGAAAGAAAGAGAGAATCAAAATGTTGAAAGTAAATTAAAGTTTATTAAGACACACATGCACTAAATTTATGAAACCAATAGTCTTTTTGTTGGTGATTGACAAATATGGTCTATACAGAATATTTGTGTAATTGTTTTTACAACCTTGGCCTTTTCACTATTTCAAGATTCCTACTAACATTTCACTTCTAATTAATGGCATTGTACTATCTCAGCTCTTGCCTCTTCATAACTCACTTCAAGCAACGACAGACATGTGGTTTCCTAGACTTCCAACGGCAAGCATGTGATTTCCTCTCATCATAATCCTCAGCAACAATAAAAGAAGTAACAAAAGAAAAGTGCTCGTAGATCTAACACTGGACATATTTTAAAAAAAAATAAATTCAAAACAATTCTCAATATAAAGTAAACAACTAAAAATAAATTAAAAAAATCAAATTACCTGTAAAAGTATGATATATCCTTAAAGTTGTCTGGCGGTGCCCTTTGACGCATCATTCAAATTCTCATACATATGCATCGGTGCAGCAGCTTCCCATGCGTAGCTTCCACTCTGTGTGAGGTCACAAAATGCGTCCAAGAATACCACATGAATGTTTGTGACACTCTTGTTAGCAAAGAGTGTGCAACCTACCAGATGCAACAAATATGTTCGACCTACTACAGTCCACTGTGCTGCGTCACATTTGCTCCGATATATGTCTCGCAACCAGGATAGTCGAACATATGCCCCATGGCATTGTACTGTCTCAGCTCTTGCCTCTTTAGAACTTACTTCAAGCAATTCGACTAAGAGGAAGACGACATCGTCCACATGAAGAGGCTTAAAGCTCACAAATGCGCCTGTAATGGGCAGATGTAGCAATGATGCCACATCATCAAAGGTAATAGTTACCTCTCCTACCAAAAGATGGAAACTACTAGTTTCCTTATGCCACCTCTCCTTAAAAGTAGACATAAGTCTTGTTAGTCGTTATTTACGACTAACATTTGTATTGAAAAGCTTTATAAAATTATGTCTTTTCCCCAATTTATGGTTCTTTTTGTAGGTTTGTACATATTTTTATGTTTAGTTTTGTTTTTATTCAGTAGATATTCCCTTCATTATGAATTAATGTGGTTCAACTTCAGTTTCAGGTGAAAAGATGAAGAAGAAAAAGGTTGCAACAGTTGGTATCTCGCTAAGTGAGACATATGCGCTTAGTGAACAACATCCGCTAAGTGAGGCACTTAGCGAGCTTAGTGAGTTAGGAGAATCTAGAAGAGAATCTGTCAAACATGCACCCGCTCAACGTGCCATCAACGCCCCCAGTGAGTCATTTGTCTCTTCTGACGCTAAGCGCGTCCAGCTCGCTAAGCGAAAATCCACTAACTCGTGTTTAGCGAGAAAATGACGCTAAGCGAGCCTTCAGGATCAGAAAGCCCTTAAAAGATGAAGTTGGCAAAAAAACGAAAGAGCTTTTTGGAAGAAAGCAATAGAGATATACGTGAGAGGCGCAACAGAGGAAAACAGGGCAAGGGAGTACCAAAAACCTCAGCTTTCAAGAGGATTCTAGGTTTTAGAGTGATTTCTAGGTTCCTAGAGGTGGAGGAGACATCCCCACCACTGTGTAATCTGAATTTTGTTTCCAAAACCCCATATTGTAGCTGAAAGGTGATAACTTGTCATGGAAGACTAAAGCTCTTGTTGGGAATTTCTGCTGAGCCTTGATGTAAAACTCTTTACTATTTATTTAAAGTTATTTTTATGTGTTCATTACTTTTATCTGCATTTAATTCTTACATGCTTGTGGACTGATCACCCATTTGTGTGTAAAGTTAGGATTTTTAGCATTGGAAAGTATTTTAAATCCTTAGAACTTGATAGGGCAAGCTAGAGAACTGTATGTCTATACACGAAGTGCAGGGACTTAGTTTCCAATATGCTGTAATCTTACTGCAATTCGTTTAGGCTAAGTTCGACGAGGGATCCGAGAACGAGATTTAAATAGAATTAGCTCATTCATGCGAGGAATCGTGGTTTGGGGTAGTTGCCCTCAACATAGAACACAAAAACAACCTTAAATAGAGAAAAATACCTAATTACATCAAGTTACTCAGTAGAAGGACCCAACATTTTAATCATCTGCTAATCTCTCACATTTAGGTAGTTAATTTTGTAGTTAACTTTAGGATTACAGAAAATATCTTTGCGTATTTCTATTTCCTGATTTTATACAAATGTCTACTTATTGAATGGACATTTTTCTGAATGAAACAAACTCTCTATGATTCAATACTCGATTCTTACCGTTTTATATTACTTGTGACTCAGTACACTTGTTGATAAATTTCGCAGTAGTGCAGACTGTTTCGCGAACAAGTCTCAGATCATCAATGTCCAGCAAACAAGCGATCAGAGGACTTAATCATGTGCTAGCCACTAAGCCTTCAATCTCTAGAGTAGGCCTGCCGAATTTCTCAACCTTCCCTTCCATGGGAGGATAACTTCAGCACATGATGTTCTTGAAAATCATAATTTAAATCATTTCAACAATAATAATAAATACTTATGAAAATATGATTTATTTAAAAATATAAATACTTATCCATTCCAAACAGTCGGTGCCACATGATAAATATAGTCTATCAACACTGATGTGTCGTGGGGTCCACCTGAAAACCCTCAACATCAGGAACTACATCATCAACAACTGTTTCTTCAGACTGTTCATGGACCTCATCATCTATATGATCCACATGTTGAACATCCTCACTAATAGCTGTAACTTCTTGTTACCTACGTGCGGATGCTGCGAGCCTTCGCTGTTGGGGCCTTCATCGGCATCACGACTTACTTCTCTCCATAAGGCTCTTCTTAGAATCCTGCCTAAAGTCCGACCCAAGCCTCTGATTTTAACCATAATTTGCACATTAATAGCATCATTAACAATTAATGACATCATTCAAATAATAGTACACTTTCATAAATATATATTTTCTAATTTTTTTATTTAACTTTTTGAATACTTTTATATATATTCATAAATCAATACACAAATTTTTTTAAATTGCATAACACTAATTGTTGTACACTTAAATATATTATAAAAATCTTACGACAAATTTTTAAATTTCCAATAAATGGGTATTTTTTGCACTACCCAATACCATTTATATAAAAATTTATTACTTGGCAAAATACTTATACGACTACATCAATAAAAAAATTATCATTTACATATATACGTTTTCTTCTTACACTAATTTGTACAATATATACTTATAAAAATTTTGAATTAGTCATATTTAAATATTTTACAAATAATATTTCAAATTTCAAATATAGTTTAGTTTCTTAAACAAAAAACATACAATCATTATTTATTGAATTAATTCATTATTAAAAACCAACTTACAAAAACAAATTAAAAAAATACATATTTAAAAAACACAAAAATATATATTTATTAAATAAATATTATTTAAACTAAATTATTAAATTAATCTTAAATTAATAAGTTATTATATTATTAATTTATTAATTAATAAATTAAAATTAAAAACAAGCATATGGATCCCCAATCCCTCCAACCATGCCTGCGCAATAAATCCGATGGAGAGGAGAGGCAAAAACACTTACGGCGATGATTGACAACAACACAATGACTTTGGTGGCGGTCACTGGTGGTGCGAACGACAACATGAACAACAACAATAGAGGCGCGATGAAGAAGAGACACAGATATTGGGAGAAGAAGACGCAAAGAGTACTGTAACGAGAGAAGAAAACGAAAACGCTTTTAAAAATTAAGTAAATGACATTTTTACCACTTCACATAATTTGTTGGGTATACTAGCAATAGTGCTGGTGCCCAAAGCAAAACCCCCCAAACTTGATAATTCAGTTGAGAGGTCCATACTTGTCAAACACTAAGCTGGGTTTTATACCACCCAATTGTCTAGCCCACACAAAAAGAAGGTGTGGACCACATCGAGGAACACATACAGTGTAGTACTTTACCAAGTGTCTAAGCTCTTCAGGTAGCAAACCCTTGAAAAAACATAAAAGAAAGAAAGAAAAAAACTTAGACGTATTTGAATTGAGTTTGACTATTCCTATTTCTGTCTTCAACAAAACTTAGATGGGTTTGAAAAAAAAATTAGAAAAATATAATAAAAATGATTTAAAAAATTCAAATTTAAATCAAGATTCGGAAAATTTGGAGGAATCTCGATCACCAGTTTCTTTTTATAAAAAAAAATAGTTTACTTATATATAATTGTAAATAAATTATATATTAGGTTGTTCAGTATGTTTCTATTTAAATTATATGCAAAATTAATAAATTATAAAAAATTAAGAATTAAATTAAATTTTTAATAAATTGCATAATTTCAATTTTATAATTTAAATTAATTAATTATTATATTAATTAATTTATACTTTTAACAGTTATAAAAAAATAAGAGTATGGTTATCTATAATATACAATGAAGGATAGATTTGGAAAAGAGGATTTGCATATCTGAACTTGACATTGACTCCAATTAGTAAAACAAAAAATATCCAAATTCAAACATAATTTTTTAGTTCTTTCCATAAAAGTTAGTTGAAATTAAAAAGAAAAAAAATCCTATGAATTCAAATTTAATTGTCTTTTTACGCTAAATTTAAATTTAATTGTTATATATAATATTATTTGATCATAAATTTAATTGACACCCTGATGATTTCATTTTCATCTTAAATTCGAACCCTATATATACTACTGACTTAAATACTTACCCGATTCAAACGGAAACAATATCAAATAATTATTTCATTTATTAAGATCTTCCATGACATGCATTGGACATAAGAGAACGATATCAATGTTAAAATTAAATCAAAACAAAATTTGTAGTAATTGGATATGCAGACGTTTGCATTACATCTGCCCTGTAAATGATGATATTACAATACATGGTACATTGGTACCAATCTCAATTCCCAAATCTGTTCCATCTCAATTGGCCCATCCTCAAAACACCCTCTACTCCACCAATTAACTCCTAACATCATGTCTTAATTATTGACATGTTCTGCCCACAGAAAATTTAATCATAAAGACAAAGTAAAAGAATTCTTCCCCATCGATGTAAGGAATATATTCTTCATAAAAATTGATTGCCCATCTAAGTGGGTTTGATACGCAAATAAGTATAATGTTTGACAAAGCAAGCCAATATTTCGTCTATTAGGTATTTATATGTGCCTTTATTCTTCAATAACGTGCGCTACACTGCTTCTTTTTGTCCTCTGGCTAAGCAAAGGATCCAAAGTATGAAATTAAGAATTAGAAAAAAAGAATAAGAGGGCTCCTTTTATTTTGTTTCCTAATCTAATAGAGTGAAAAATCCGATTTGTCTTTCAATCCAGTCCCAACGTGTGTTCTCTGCCTCTTTTTTTTCTTTTCTATTAGGAGTAGTCGAATTATGGCCCAGAAAGATGTAGTGGAAACTGAAAAGTTCAAAGGAAAGCCTCCAATTGAAATTGAAAGTGGCCTTTAAAAAGTTTTATGTAAATATAATCACTCCACAAACACTAAGTCAAGTAAAGTTCACAAAAGATCGTCTGAACAGTTAGCCAACCGACTTTCAAAAGATAAATGTTTCTATATTTAGAAAGTAAATATTATATAAACTGATAAGAGTAAAGAATTCAAAATAAGTTTGATTAGTTTTATAATAATCAATTTAATTTTAGGTTAAAATATAATTTTTGTTTTCTTATTTTTTTAAATTTATGATTTTAGTCTTTTTATTTTTTAATTGAGATATTTGTCTTTATTTTAAAAAAATTGTAATTTTAGTCTTCTTATTTTTTAATTCAGATATTTTGTCTTCCACTTTAAAAAAATATGTGATTTTAGTCTTCTTGATCAATTTCCCATTTGTTGATTGTGTACTTTTTAAAAAAAAAATTAATAGATTAAACTTGTTAGCGATTAATTAATTTTGAAAAACATTTGTCATGTATATAATTGTTAACTTATTGGCAAATGTACCAATTTGTCATAAGTAATAAAGTTTAAAACGGAAGTCTGAGTGTCGAATCAACATGGACTTTGTTTGTACTTGCGTTGATGAATACCCAATTTATAAACAAGAGATAAGGAATTACAATGGATTAGAAGAAAGAAAGAATTTGAAACTAAAAAGGCAAGAACAATAAAATAAACAAGATTTAATGCAAAAGATAACTTCAGAATTTAAATATGTCGGGGACTAGCATGTCTAACTACCTTTGATGCAATATTAATTTTTTTTCTCTATTAATTGCTTTTCCAATTTCCACCCATATTTACTAAGACACTCAATCCTGATCCCTCATGATGATGAAGAGCCTAATTTATCTATTATCTCTCCCAAATCCCTTTGGAAAGATTGAATAGTAAATTGCATTAAGCATGAAGATGTATGCACAGGCAAAACAAAGTCACTCTATCTCTAGCAATGAATTGTTTAAATACTCTTTCTCAGTTCTTTAGAAATTACCATTTTCCAATGTATAATCTCTAAAACTAATACATGGATGATCGGACCATACAATAAAGATGAAGAGCAGAAAAGAAACAATAGAAATATAAATTGCATTTAATAGATAAACAGTTACATTACAAAGGTGTTGGCGTGCTAGGTTCCCAATAATGAGGGTTTATCCTCTCATAGTTGTGAGAGACTTTACACTTCAGGGACTCATGTGGATGGAAGAAGGGACTGGATGACTAATAGAAAGAAAGGGAGGAATAACTAAAGAAGGAGGGTTTCCCCTAAGGGATAAGCTCTGACTTTGGATAGCTCTGAGACTCGGTATGTCTTTTCTTTCTCCTTCCTACTCCTTTTAGTTCTAGGTAACTTACTTTTCACGCTAACTTCACGCTTAGCACAGGCTTTCACGCTAAACACGCCTTTGAGCTTTGCTGTGGGCTTTTTGCGCATTAAGCTTGGAGTGCACACTATGCCTAGAGTGCTCGCTAAGCCTAGACTTGCCCCCTAAGCTTGGATTACATGCTGAACGAACCGTTCAATTCTTTCAACTTTTCTTCAAGATTTTTTTTTCATTTTTTGCATCAATTTTTTTCTAAAGTATTCAAAATATTTTTCTTTTGACTTCTGCTAATAAAAAATTACAAAGATATTAATTTTTTCATTATTTCATTAAAAACAATAGTAAAGTGAAGAAATTACAATAATTATTAACCAAAATTAACTATCAAATTGACTCAGATTTCACAATTATCAATAATAAATAAACAATTGTCGGTCAATGTTTACAAAATACATAAATTAACATTTCAAATTAGTTACAAGAATTAAAATTATGGATTTTTTAAAGTGGGAAATAAAATATTTTAATTAAAAAATAAGAAACTAAAATTGTAAACTTTTTAAAAGCTAAAGATGAAATGTCTCAATTAAAAAATGAGAAACTAAAAATACAAGTTTAAGAAAATAGCATCACGAAAATTAAGTTTAATTAAGTTTTAGTCTAAATTCTAAGTAGTTGACAATTGAAAAAAAAATTCTACATTAATATTAAACTTTATGAAAGATTATGCAGTAACCCGTAGCTCAAAAAAAAGATTACTCACAAGGTGCCACCAAAACCATATAGGAAAAAAATAAATAAAAGAGGGTGTTTTATGACAGTCACCTGCATAGCCTATATAGTAAAGTAAAAAATGGGTGGACACTTTCATATATTTATTTTTTGTTTATTAAAAGTGGTTTTTTGTTTACTAAATTGTAAAAAAAAAGAGTCACTTTTAATATTGTTAGACAAATACCAATGATATGTTAAGATTGCTAATAAAGGTTCGCTTAAAAAATTATAACACAAGTTTAAATTGCAAACAATTTCAACTAATAGTAACGGCTCAACTAACTACACTAAAAGATCTCTTTGGAAAGAATTATCAACCATGTAAGGAAAATAACATCACGAAAATTCAAATCTACATCCATGAGAAAAATGGAAGTTCATATATAGATCATATAAACCTGTATTAGCTCTTAATGTAACTAAAAACAGAATAAAAAAATACAAACACATATATAATAAGTTATATGATGTAATAAAAAAAAACTTATAAAAAAAAATTATCAAATCTTGTTTATAATATGTAGGTGTCCTTTAACATTTTAAATCCTCTCCCCCCATATTATATATAGTGTCACTGCACGAGGGATATATACATGTATTGACGAGTATAAGATTACCATTCCACAGTATCATTCAATTCAGACACATACCTTGATTCTTCAGAATGCAGAAGCCAGAGACCCAGGGAAACCAGCCTCCCCCAGGTTCCTCTATACACAACGCTTGTCTCTAACAAACATGAAAAGAAAGTTCTTAGAGAACTCACTTTTCATTTTCCTATGATTTTCAGGATACCCAACTGAGAATCCCCCGGCCAAAAGAAAGTTTTTTTCTGGTACGAAGAAGAGAGGAGATAGGGGCTTCATTGAGGGATGGTAAGCTTCTATATTGAATTGCATATATAGTCATTATTAATGCACACATGCATATGCTATATATCCTGCATGAAAAACATGGAATATAACGATATGTACTATAATTTATAATTGTTTAACTAAGACATGAACCAACAAAAGTTACAAAACACAAATTCAGTGCTTCTTTTTATCAAGTTATTGATAGATATGCACAAAAGTTTCCATATACACCAGAAAGCTTCTATCAGAAAGCTTCTTATAAACAAATTTATTTGAATAAAGCACTAATATCTCTTTTATTTTTTCCTGTTGCGATTGTTATTGATGATGCAGCCTCTTTGCTCTGTGTTGCTGTTGGCTTTGTGAAGAATGCTGCTGAACTACAGTTCAAGATAAGAGAGCTATATCGGCATATTAACAACGACTGTTACTGCTTCTTTCTTAGGTTGTTAGCGTTTGATTTTAGTGGCTTTCACCAGGCATATGTTGTATCATTACTACCTATCCCTGTAATCGCGTTGTTGTAATATATACTTCATCTATTTACTAATCATCTATTCTCAATAAAACTAGATTCCGGTTTTCCTTACTGTTTTGTATTCTCCATCATTTTCATCTGCAATTAACAACGGGCTTAATATCATTTAATTCTTAGACATATAGATGTCCTTGTTGGTATTTATAGTATATGCCATTTTTGTGACCTGGTCAGTAGTTTTAGATTTATATATGTAGAATAATGGAGCAAAGCTTAATTCTTTCAAAATAACGAAGAATACTCAATAGCCAGATGCTTGATTGATTGTTGTCATTCTAGGATGGTAATACTAAAATTGTGGGGCTCCGTGTGGGAAATGAATTGAATAAAATTCACTGTAACTATTAAAGTTGAGTCCTACGAGATTTAATCATACTCAAAATTTCTCGTTCCTCATCAAGAGTGGATTATACAAGAATCGAACTCAATCCTTTCTCACGACCATGAGTGTTGTAGGGTGTGCATATAAACTAGTTCGAACTGAACTGGTTTTTTAAGCAAACGGGTTCTCTACCTCCTTATAAAGAGAACCTCTTTATAAACTCAGGTGCCCCTTGCTTGGAAGTGATACCACACCAGGCACCAGATGTGTTCCTTTTGATGCAATAACAATTAAAAACATTTTGATACGAACTGAAATTGCCAAGTGTTAGAAACCATGACTTACGTTACTCTGGCAGTACGACTGAGTTTTAATAAAACACCAATATAGTCCCACATTGAACGGTTTTAATATAACACAGTCTTTATATAACTAAATGCTGAGGTGTTTGGTCACGACCTTACTTGAACAGGATCTGTTCTATAGGCTCGTACCTCTGTGTCCTTGAGTTCTAAGGAGACAGGAACCTACGTCTGGTGGATGAACCATGAACGTGTGATCAGAGCGTGATTAACGGCCTGATGAACTTCTCTCTGTAAGGAGTCTCATCTTTGGCTGTAGAGGATCGTTCTTAGACACTTCCATGTGCCTAGGATGGTCGCACGGTTGTCTGACAGATAAACCTTTTTTTAATTATTTTTTGCTTTGCTAATTTATTTTTGAGGGAAAAAAATCTTCAATCCTAATTTAGTGATAAATAGAACCCAGATAGAAAAATTATAATAAGCCCAGTCAATTTTCTATAACAAAAATACAGGAAAGATGGATTGTGTTACATGCACACAAGACACTTCAAATTTCAGCCTAAGAGGCTCCAAAGATACAATGCTCCCAAATCCTCAACATGATAATCCAACTTCTTAAGGTTGAATATGTTAGAAAAAAAATAAAAAATAAAGAAAATTTTGGGAGACAAAGTTCCAAGTGCATTGTCTAGATCAACAAGATCTTTTTTTGTTAAAACCTCTGGCCTCGAACTGGATAACCTGCCAAAAACAAAAATAACAAGGTCAATACTCAACAGGGTCACACTGAACTTCTCCATAGAATTAATTATTCACAAGCACACATCAAAACTGTGTAAAGGAATGTTCTAGAAAACTTTGCACCCCTAAATGAGAAAGATAAGTGCTTTTTTTTTAAGTTCAAATGCGGGTCATACTCATGTACATCAACCAATAATCCTTCAGAATTTACCATTCTACACATGCTCAGCTTATAACAACTTAACGATGAAATGTTTGAAATCAAAATTGAGATGTTTAGGAGACAAGGACACTCCACAATTATTACCAAATTGCAGCATATTTGTTTTGTAAATTTCACTAATATGTGGAACGGGAACAGTTTGCTGTCAAGCTCATGCAGCTTCCGAGTACATATATGATATACCAGTATGAGCATGAGTTACGATAACATATTAAAAAATTAAAAATATGAGCATGGCAGGATATATTATAGAAAAATATAAACAAAAAGTTATCATAATATAAAAATATAATTTTCATTATGTTCTAGTTAAATCATAAGATAAATATAATTTTCAAACTGAGTGTATGCACTTGTGTGTTGTGAAAGGAAATCCATTTCATTTAGCACTTGAATTCCTCTACCTACCCACTAAGGCAAATTAACAAACTCCAAGTGTGCTGGTGTAAACCATGAATAAGAACATCTCTTTAAAATAATCGAAACACTTAAAAGAAATTATTAATAAATACGAAATAATTACAAAACTTTTCTTTGGCGAAACAATATTCTCAGTATTTAAACGTCTTTTTTGCTCCTCACTCATACTATCCCTCCCCTAATTGGTTAAAATGTCATTTGTAACATTTTCATAAAAAGTTATTTGTACCGAAATAATGTTGCTGAGTACCAAATAACAAATCAAACGCATTCAATCCAAAGAATTAATTTAAGCACACAGGAAAGTACCCAGTAAAAAAAAATTGGATTTCACCTGGTTGAAGGTGGGCTATCTGAATCTGAATTTTTTGCTCCATTCTCTGTTCAATTCAAGCAAATAATCCAAGTTCAATTTCTAGTGAAGTGGCATACTCATAAAAAGCATTGTTAGAAGATTAAACAAGTCCTCAAGAACAAACAACATACATTATGTCAACTAAAAACATGGAAAAACCAATATTTATCTTTGTTTTTAAAGCTTACCTCTGCCTTTTGCCCTTACTCCAATTCTTCTACCTCTTCCTCCACTTCTTCCGGTTCATCAATGGTTAAGTGTTGGAAGAATTCAGGATAACCATCAATTTCTAATCGTTCAAGGGTGGTGAGGTGATGGATGTCATTAAGGAGAGTGCATATTAAGACAACTTGTGACACAGTGTTTTCAGACTATTCATAGCTGATAGCCATTTAGGAAGCCCCACAAGATTGTTGCAGCTTGAAATTAACAAGTATTGCAATGTGTCCACGGACCCTTGAAGCCAATGAGGCAAGGTCACCAACTGTGGCAATGAAATAAAATTTACAATCTTCAACCTCAAGTTGGAACTTCGGTTATGTTCCTTTGAAAATTCCAATACATCACATTTGTCAACTAACAAGGTCTCTAATACAGAAAAATGTTCAATATCAAGTGGCAAAAACTTTAGACTCTTGCAATTGGCAATACACAATACTTTTAAGAGTAGGGAGTTCAATCCCTCCAAACAAAGACTCCACATGGTTGCAAAATTCGATCCTGAGAGTCTGAAGAGAACTCAAGTTTGCAATCTCATCCTCTGGCAAAACACGTAGCTTTGTGGTTATCTCCAAATGTTATTATCATGTTATTGAAATTAGTCCATTGCACTAAAAGCATGAGAAAGGTTATAATTTGCTGTCTGGGATCCGGAACCAAGAGCACTACTAAAGACCACTTAACAAAAAAACCATGGTGTGGGCAGAAATTTCTCTGCAGTGTGTATACACATTCTTGTATAGGACCTATCTTCTTCAGGCTCAGGTCATCAAGGACTTGTAGGAGTCTGTTTCAAAATTAATACTAGTACACAAATCCTAAGAGGGATATTGAATTGAAGGTTTAGAATCATCAACAGCATCACAGGAGACATAACTAATTATTTTTGTGGACCCATATAACTGAATTTTCCAGAACTGAATCTTAAATCTCAAGCATAATTTTGATATAGTCAAATTCAACAACTTATTCCAAGATGATGGGATAAATAGTCTTTATCCTTTCTATATTATCAGCAGGCGATGAGTAAAAAAGAAAGGCTGAAGTAGGTGGTGAATCACCTCTTTCAGCAAAATCCCACCAACAAAACATAATAATAATAATAAACAGATCCAAACAGGAAAATGTCTAATATCAAGTGTAGTTCAGCTAGTAGAAGCCTAGTCTAATGAGTAATGATCCTAACATAACAAGAAGCCTAATATTTCAAAGCACACTTAGGTCCTTAAAAATGCAATGTTACAATTCCAAAAGGAAGTATAATCATAGTAGAAGCCAAGAATGCAGAAAAATTAACAAAGTGATCGAGGAATCATTGCCACAAATCACTCATGGCTATTAGAGAAAAAAAAAAGTTTCAAGAAAAGAAAAGAAAAAGTTAATTACTACTTAGCTACTTCTTTGTAAACTCAGGTGCCCCTTGCATGCAATTGATACCACACCAGGCACCAGAGCTGTTCCTTTTCATGCAATAAGAGTAAGAGACATTTTTTTATGAACTCAGATGGCGAAGTGTTTGAAACCATGACAGGCGTTACTCTGGTAGTCCGACATAGAGAGTTTTAATAAAACACAAATGTAGTCCCACATTGAACAGTTTTAATAAAACACAGTCTTTATATAACTAAACGCTGAGATGTTTGGTCACGACCTTACTTGAACAGGATCTGTTCTATAGGCTCGTACCTCTGTGTCCTTGAGTTCTAAGGAGACAGGAACCTACGTCTGGTGGATGAACCATGACCGTGTGATCAGAGCGTGATTAATGGCCTGATGTGCTTCTCTTTGGAGGTGTCTCATCTTGGGCTGTAGAGGATCGTTCTTAGGCACTTCCATGTGCCTGGGATGGTCACACGGTTGTCTGACAGACCCAAATTCCTTTTTTATTACCATTCTATTTTGGTTAGAAAAAGCCCGTGCATTTATTTTGGGCTTTCATATGTTCGTTCATCGGGTTGTAGACTTTTATGACGGTCCATATGTTGGGCTTTTAATATAAAAAGTAATTAAAAATAAAAAATATATATAAAGAGTAATTACATATGGACACACACATAATAATATATACATATTTGACAACTTTATTTTCTCTCTATCTAATCATATCATATATCATATTTATACTTCTCTCTCAAGTGTCAACTAGCTAAAAAATGTCTATATAACTTTATCCTAATATAAAATTGTTGAATAAACTCTTGGTTTTAAGGCAGTTTAATTTTTTTTTAAAATTTTATTAGAAATTATAATTTTTTTAAATTTTATTTGTTATTTAATGACGTAATTTTCAATAAATTTTATTCAAGATAGAATGTGTTAAGAGAAGTGTGTTAGAGAATATGTTAGTAACACTTCTTTAAATTTATAAAAGATTATGCATTAATTTGTAGCTACAAGAAAAGAGTACTTAGGATGTGCCACCAAAACCATATAAGGCAAAAAATGAAACAGGGTGTTTTATGACAGTCACCTAGTACCTACATAGCCTATATAGATTCACCAAAAAAAAATCATAGCCTGTATAGGAAAGGAAAAAATTGGTGGACACTTTAATAAATTTATTTATTTTATTACTAAAAAATAGTAAAATGGAGACACTTTAATATTATTAGGCAGATACCAATGATATGTTGCAATGAGATTACTAATAAAGATCATTTAGAAGACTATTTTACAAGTTGAAATTAAAACCAGTTCCATTTAATATAAATGTTTAACTAACTCTTAAGCTCTAAAAGATGTATTTGGGAATGACCGTAAAGAAAGTGACATGAAAAATTCAAACTCACACTCAAAAGAAAAATAAAAATTGATGCTGAATCTTTAATCACTTGTGTCACCTTATATTGATCTTTAATATTAAGTGACCTAAAAATATATATAATAAGTAACACATGATTAAAAAAAGAAAAATATAAAACGCATCAAATCGATGTTTATAATATGGAGGTGTGGTGTCCTTTCACATTGTAAATCCTCTCTCCCCCATGTTATATATTGTGTCACTTGTCGAGGTATATATACATGTGTATATATATGTATATATATTTATTGACGAGTATAAGATCACCATTATACAGTATAATTCACTACAGACACATACCTTTCTCCAGAATGCAGAAGCCAGAGAGAGACCCAGGGAAACCAGCCTCCCCCGGGCTCCTCTATACACAACGCTTCTCTCTCACACACAAATAATATGATAAAAACACAAGCTACTTAATTTGAAGTTCTTAGTGAACTCACTTTTCATTTTCTGATGATTTCAGGATACCCAACTGAGAATCCCCCGTCCAAAAGAAAGTTTTTTCTGGTACGAAGACCAGTGGGGATAGGAGCTTCATTGAGGGATGGTAAGCTTCTATATTGAATTGCATATGTAGTCATTATTAATGCACACATGCATATGCTATATATCCTGCATGAAAAGCATGGAATATAACGATATGTACCATAATTTATAATTGTTTAACTAAGACATGAACCAGCATAAGTTACAAAACACAAATTCAATGCTTTTTTTATTTATTATTTAGCTATTGATAGATATGGACAAAAGTTTCCACATACACCAAAAACTAGTCACTGGAATACTAGACAATGACTTGGAGTTGGATCAGATCAGCATAATCTATCAGAAAGCTTCTAAACAAATTTTTTTGCAGAAACACTAATATCTCCTTTTTATTTTTCCTGTTGCAACTGTTATTGATGATGCAGCCTCTTTGCTATGTGTTGCTGCTGGCTTTGTGAAGAATGCTGCTGAACTACAATTCAAGATAAGAGAGCTATATTGGCATATAAACAGCAACTGTTGCTAGTTCTTTCTTAGGTTGTTAGCGTTTGATTTTAGTGGCTTTCACCAGGCATATGTTGTATTATTACTACCTATCCCTGTAATCGCGTTGTTGTAATATATACCTCATCTATTTACTGATCATCTATTCTTAATAAAACTATATTCCTCTGCTTTCCTTTCTGTTTCGTATTATTCAAGGATTAAATTAATATTTAAGAACCATTGTTGTATTTTCTTTTTTTAAAACAGAGAGGTACTTACCGTAAAAAAAAAAAAGAGGTACTTCCTTCTTGTTAATTTTATAATATTTTTAATTCTTCCCAATGAAGGTATTAGGCTATTGGTTACGATAATTAAATATATTTTTAATATTATATAATATATTTAGTAATAAACTAATACAATTATTTAAAAAATACGTTATATACAAATTAAAATAAACAAAAAAATATCATTTTATATTGTACAAGATGAAAATTTCAAAATAAATAGTTAAATAATAATAATAATAATAATTTTTAAAACTTTTTATTCAAAAATGTGTTAGAATTAACATTTTAAAAAATTAAAAACTAAAAAAATTGCTAAAAAAAACTCTTAAAACCAATTTTCTTATTAAAAATTATTGCCCAATTTGAAACAGATTGTTACTAATTCAACTAATTTTACACCATTTTTTTGCTCACAATTTTTTTAGTAGTCCATGGTAGTGACCAAACTGGTTGCTGAATTCTGATCCAACCAGTTAAATTGACCTGCCAGCGATGGAAAAAAAAATTGACCTGTCCGGTCTAGTTTTTGAAACAATGATATTTTAAGCATCTTAGGCTTTAGAATCATGTTTAAAGACTACTGTAGTCAAGTAAAGCTAATAACTCAAAATACATACATATTCCAGTGACAGAAAACAAGGATTATGTATGTAGTGTCCTGCCAAACCAGTTTCCAGTAAAAACAAGCTGCATGTTTCTTATTTCAAAAGCTCACAGGAAGGTGATAATCGTGCAGTACACAGCATACAACTTACATAAAAGTTTCTTATGGCATAGAAAACATGTAGTCCTCCTATTCGTACACAGTCAAGTTTAACTAAACAAACAAAGAAACTCAAAGATGAGAGTATAGGAAATACAAATACAATACTAGAGTCATTCTGTACAAAAGGTTTGGGTTCATCATGTAATAAGACAATACACATACTAAGACACATAATTCCTTCCCGCCCATCTCTCCTCGTACTTTCCAAATGAGTAGGTAGTTGAAGGCATCCCAGTCAAGTGAAAGGGGTCAGGTTCAATGCCATAATCAGTGAGTGGTCTATTCTCCAGAATATCATCATGACTTTTCACAAAATCCGGTATCTCAATCTCTCCTTTCTTTATGTCATCCCAAAGGTACTGAAGCCGGCTTACATACTTGATCTTCCAATATAATCTAAACCAACAACAAAGTCAACAAACCCAAAGGATTAAGTGCAAAAAAGTGATACAATGGGTCAATTGTCAGCCAATTTAGCGCATGTTACTTTGTATTGACGGTGGACTCGGCAGCACAAAGTATCAAAGGTCATACTTTTGGAATCCGAGGTTGGGATTGTCCTAATGGCAATCCAAACATGCGCTTATTGATGAAAATCATAGCCACAACAAGATGACTATAGTCCTACTAGGATAAACTTCTAATAACTGTGCTGATAGATTAAGAAAACAAGATTTCTCAGAATTTAAAATCAACTTATGCACTTCAATTTTTACATTAACTCTTTCATCTAACTTCTTCAAAGGCTGAAGTGCATAAATTGATTTAAACTTATAGAAGCTTTATTCATTTTACTTTTTTATTCTTCTTCTCTTGAAAGAAGTTTATCCAAACACGACCTAAATTATACTCCTAAATAGAATGCTTTTGGATGTTCATTTCTGTTAAGAATAATTGATAGATGAGTTACCCTCCACTCAAGAAAAAGCGGCCAAGAGTAGCGATGACTAGCCGGGACCGAAAGCCAGGGTGGACGAAATACACAGTCTGAAGCCTGTCCTTGAAATCAGCAGGAAGTTCTTCATAGATCCACCTCAAGATGGTGATGCCAGGGGAATTATCCTCCTTCTGAACAGTGCTGTGCATGTAAGCAATACAGAAGGGCCCCTCAGGCAACTCACTGCAAATTTTGTTGAACACATACCGCTTGAGCCGCTCCGCACTCACAACAGTTGCTGCAAAACAGCTCCTCAGAAGAGTACATGAATTCTTTTAGAGAAAAAAGGTTATCCCTTTTACACTATCATCCAATCACAATCCATTATGTATGATAAGTTTGTTGACTTTTATGATAATTACTTCAAAAGTTATATTAACGATGATTTGTGGTTCAACGCCAGTGTAAAAGTGTTTTAGACTATCAGTGTCATGACCATTAAACTCTTTTATTTATCACCGGAACTTCAATTACTCACTCTTTTTTTTTTTTGTGACCTAGCTAGAGTTTTGTTTTGTTTTTTCCCCAGGCAGAGAGGACACTAAAAGAAGGTGAAATGATAGGGTTATTGCATAACAGATTATACATAAGTGATTCAGCATAATTGAAGTATTGAAACCTGATGTTTTTGCAGCAAAATTGCGAAAACTACTCTGAAGAGCATCCAAAAGTGTGTATGAGAAGCAAAATCGAGAACACATGAAATTACGAGTATTGGTTGAGTAGAGGAAGGAGTGGAAGGAGTACCGGGAAAGTACTTGCCGACGATGCGGAGAATGCGATTGGAGTTCTTGTCGGAGCCTTGGAGGCGGAGGAATTGCAACTGATCGAGATCGGAGAAGTCCTCGTCGGGGGAGAGGTACTGGGAACAGTCGTGCCAATTCTCTTCTTCTTGCTGTTGATCGTGTTCGAGGAAAGGTCGCGCATCGACGCCGAGGTCCGACGCCAGCACCACCACCGAGAAATCCTCCGATGAACCTCCCATCGCCGCCCCTAACTCGTGCGTTTTGCTACGATACGGATTCTATTATCCCTACTCTTCAATAACACGGTCATGCCTGATAAACCACGTGTAATAAATATAATTTTTTTTACACAATAAATAGTAATTGTTTTAAAAGCATATTAGTATTTGAGAATTAGATTGATATAGAATCACTCTTTCTCTCCTAATTCTGATACATTTTTTAACCAAGATAATTAATTAGGACATTTGGTTCTTCTCACCTTATTTAAGTTTATTACCTCTCTTTAATAATGTATTTTGCAGATATTAAACATATATATTTTCTAATAAACTCAATATCAATTGAGTTATATTTATTAAGTTTTCTAATTTTGTGATGTCTCGAACCTAAGACCATTCATTGGTATTACAATAAATAACAAGTCATGAGAATAGATCATGAATAGACTAGATAAAACCGAGTTTATTAATTCTAATATGGTTTAATATAATAAAAAAAACTTTATTCATTTAAGTTTCATGTAACATAGGACTACCTCAATATTTTTTCTCAAAAAGATAATTTCATGTGATAACATTTTTTCTCAAAAAAATAATATTAAACTTGAATATTCAATGTTCAATTCAAGTCAATTATTGAGAAATATAATATTTTTTTAATGTAGCATCATTTTAAATATACGCTTAGTTTATTGTCTCTCACAAAATTTAGACCAATTAACTTATTTAAATCTAATTTATTAATTTAAAGATTATATTACAAAATATGCTTTTATGAGAAATTAAGTTTTTTTTAAAATCAAGTTATACTTAAAATAGACTTGTCAAATATATATAAATTAAATTCGTGACTTAAATTTACCCTTGAGTTGTTTTCATTTTCTAAAATTCTTACGAATGAGTGGTCCAACCTACAAATTGTGTTAGCCGTATAATTGGGTCATGGCAGAAAGGTTACCCTTGTGCTGTGATATTTCATAGTGCATGATTCGATGAAGATTTTCTTTTTAATTAGAATTGTTAATACCAAAATATTGTAGGACTTGAACATTAGAATTAGAGTCTGTTGCTCCTGGCATAATCACAGATTGATATTTTTGGCATAAATATAATTAATTAGTATTTTATTATGTGCATTGTATAAAATATTGTTTTTGAAAGGTTGTATAAAATAAATATTGTATATTAACTTTGACTAATCTCATTTATTTATATTAATTTCAGTTCTTGTCAATAGGAGAAACAGGCACTTCGTGCTTAATTTTTTTTCATGATTTTTTTTAATAAAAAAATAATAAAAGTTAATGGATGATTTAGGAAGGAAATTATAAGAATAAAATAATAATTTATGAATGTAGTTATAAGAATAAAATAAATATAAAAATATACACATTAAAATATCCAATTTTCTTTATATATAATTATTGATATTATATATTTACTTATAAGAAAGATAATAAAAGTTAATAGATAATTTGTGAGAAAAGTTATAAAAATAAAATAATAATTTATGAATATAATTATAAGAATAATATATATATATATATAAATGGGTACTTAAAAAAACTGAAAGAAAAAATAAAGAATAGAGTCTTCAGAAGAGTGCAAACTTTATAATGACAACGTTGATGGTTGAACCAATTGCTATTTGGCATCTGTAGTTGTAAAGTATGGTGACCATTGGATAAACCAACACCACCAATTTCCATTTTTATAAGAAAATAAAAAATGACCCACTTGGAATTGTCGCTGACGAGGAGTGTCTCGTGGCCACACGAGCTTTACCACTACTAGAGCGGCAAAACCACTGTTCTTAGCTTCTGCATGTGAAGTGAATTCTTGCAATGCTTCCTTTTCTCCACGGTGAGCATGAATAACAACAATTGCTGGTTCTTGTAATTATTATTATTGCAATTCCATTTTGTGACTTCCCTGTTGCTTGTTAATTAGTGTGACCCAGATGGTGTTTTGAGTATTTGTTTTGAGATTCATTCAGTATTTTGAGAGATTTGTATGATAAATATGGATACTTTGCTCAAAACACCCAACAAGCTTGAGTTTTTGCACCCACTTCACGGTTACTCGGAAAAATTGAGCAGTTCAGGTTCCTCTAGGGTGCAAAATCAGTATTTTGGGTTTGGTTCCAAGAAACCAACTGTGAGATGGGGTAAATGTGGTAACTTGAGGGCTAGTAGCAGTGCCCTTTTGGAGCTTGTTCCTGAATTCAAGAAGGAGAATCTGGATTTTGAACTTCCTTTGTATGATTCCTCAAAGGGTGCTATGGTTGATCTTGCTGTTGTGGGAGGGGGCCCTGCAGGGCTTGCAGTTGCACAGCAGGTTTCTGAGGCGGGGCTTTCGGTTTGTGCCATTGATCCAAACCCTAGATTGATTTGGCCCAATAATTATGGGGTTTGGGTGGATGAGTTTGAGGCCATGGATTTGCTTGATTGCCTTGACACCATTTGGTCTGGCGCGGTTGTCTTCATTGACGACAAAACAAAGAAGGATCTAGATAGGCCTTATGGGAGGGTCAACAGGAAGCTGCTGAAGTCCAAGATGCTGCAGAAATGCATATCGAATGGCGTCAAGTTTCACCAAGCGAAAGTTATCAAGGTTATTCATGAGGAGGCCAAATCTTTGTTGATTTGTAATGATGGTGTCACTGTTCATGCCACTGTGGTTCTCGATGCAACTGGCTTTTCGAGATGCCTTGTTCAGTATGATAAACCGTATAATCCGGGATACCAAGTTGCTTATGGGATTTTGGCCGAGGTTGATGAACACCCATTTGATGTAGATAAAATGCTTTTTATGGACTGGAGAGATTCACATCTGGACAATGACATGGAACTGAAGCAGAGAAATAGTAGAATACCCACTTTTCTATATGCGATGCCCTTTTCATCCACTAAGATATTTCTTGAAGAAACTTCTCTTGTGGCACGCCCTGGGTTGCGAATGGATGATATACAAGAAAGAATGGCTGCTAGGTTGAAACACTTGGGTATTAGAGTGAAAAGCATTGAAGAAGATGAGCATTGTGTCATTCCAATGGGTGGCCCCCTCCCAGTTCTCCCCCAAAGAGTTGTTGGAATTGGCGGTACCGCAGGAATGGTGCATCCTTCAACAGGGTATATGGTAGCAAGGACCCTAGCTGCGGCTCCTATTGTTGCTAATTCTATTGTTCAGTGCCTTGGTTCTGATAGAGGTTTTTCAGGAGATGAAATATCTGCACAAGTGTGGAAAGATTTATGGCCTATCCAAAGGAGGCGACAAAGGGAGTTCTTCTGTTTTGGTATGGACATCTTACTCAAGCTTGATTTACCAGGCACAAAGAGATTTTTTGATGCGTTTTTTGATCTGGAACCTCATTACTGGCATGGATTCTTATCATCAAGACTGTTTCTTCATGAGCTCTTATTTTTTGGACTCTCTCTATTTTCTTATGCTTCTAATACATCTAGGGTAGAGATTATGGCAAAGGGAACTCTTCCTTTGGTAAACATGATCAACAACTTGGTAAAAGATACAGAATAATAGACTTCATTCTATTCTGTTGTGTATGCTACCTATGGTAAAAGATACAGAATAAGACGACTTCCTTCTACTCATGTTATAGATTTCTGATAATGTATAATTGTGTATATTTATTTATTCTTTGCTCACCTTAATTCACTTTGGAGAAAAAGTTCCCAAACTTTCTCTATTTTAAGCCTATCATTGTTTGCATTTGCAATGGATAAGAGGAAAAGAACTGGTTGGCTATTGTTGGTTAATGTTTATCTTGTTAAGGAATGCTGTTGGGCGAAATCTTTTATTAATTGGATGAGGTTTCTTCACTTCAGCACGACCAAGTTGCCTTACCCTCTACGTATTAATGTCTTAATAAACTATAACTGTGATCAATGACAAGTGATTACTGTGATTCATTTTGATGAACCTATGTGATCCATGTTTTCAAATGTTGATCCTGCTTATTCATGGCCTTTCTCTCAAATTAGTCTATTCAGATTGGCTTCCAAGAACGATGGTGCGAAGGAAATAGTGGTATATACCTCATTCTTGAAATTTAAGCTTCCACCTCAAGATGTGGACACCATTTCTAACCTTTGCCGTTGACCCCTCTTTCTTTATTAGGAACAGCGGTCTTCAATCTTGTCTGCTTTCCAAGAAACCATCATCCTTTATTGGTATTTACAATCAGCACAGCAGATTCGGTTAGTGAACTCAACTAGCAACATTTTACTTAGATGAAGCAGAGCTAGACTTGTCTCATGGCATGGAGCTTCTAAATAACATCGGATAAAAGAGTAGATTAAACAAGTACTAGGCACTAGCACTGTAGGGGATCGGAAATAGGTATAATACTATTGGTAAATAAAGAGGTTAAGCATTTAAAGTGAAATCATCTCTAAATTAAGTGTACTCGCCCTTAAATTGTCAAATGAATTAAGACCATGTTAAATTAAATTAAAATTTAAAAATTGAAGAGATTTAACTCAGTTGGTTGATTAGCTAAACTTATTTGGCCAAAATAAGTGTTTAATAAATGAATTTATCTTGTTAGCTTGTAACAATTTTTTTTTTTTGCATACCATTTGAAATAATGCTTGACCTTATAACTTATATTTTTATCCTCAATATTTTAATAAAGATCTTCTTTTGCTTTCTCTTTTGATATCACACTATTAAAATATAAAAAATGTCTTTTATATTACATTATTATTATTATTTTAATTATTACACTACTTAAACTATTTATTTATAATTTATTATAAAATAATTTATCTTAAATAAAAATAAGAGTCCTAAATTTTCAAAAAACTTAAAATTATAAATATCAAAATATATTTTTGTCTAAAATTTAAAAATACATAAAAATCACATACATATATTTTTCACACCATTTTATATCTATAAGCTAATTTAATAGTTAATTTTATTTTTACCAACCACTCCTAATTCAAAAAATTAACTTACCAACTTTCAAATAACATTTTAATTTTTGACTAATTTATCAGCTGTTTTCACTAAACATAACCTAAATTATATTCTACATAAAACAAAATCATCTCGTGGCTGTTATTACATGGTTTGACATCTGATTTGAGAGCGGCATCTTCATGACCTTTCAACCATATCATGTTCGGCGTGTAAACAAAAGAAATGTGGAAAGATTAGGAACAATGCATATAGACACGAATTCAACTCTTAGTGGCCAAGTGTTTTATTTTACTTTTAGTACTCCTCTTTTGCATTGCAAAGAAACATCAATCCTTGACATTCGTAAACACCCATTCATAATGCTAGGCTAGCCCGAAATGACTGCTATGATCAAACATTATCGCAAGATTCATCTCAAAGTCTATGAATACATTAGAAGTGTCAAATCTACTCTACTGTTAGTTGGTGTTCTGTTATGTGAAACCCAACAATTTCTCCTAAAATGTCTTTCAGACTTGTTAAAAAGAACCGGCTGCTTACTCTTGACAAAGCTACTTTTTTTAGATTTGACTTATTTTCACAGGCGTTTCACTTCTTTGCAGCGCATTATTGACTCTTTAATTAGGGACAGATCCACATCAGGTGTTCAAGGAAAATTTTGTTGTCTGACTATAGCAATTACAGTCTACTGCACCTAGCTATCTAGGAACAAACTAATTTTTGAAGATTATCAATTTTCTGTAATAGAGGTTATTAACAAGATTAAGTTTCTTATGTATAGACAAGCGCACCTGTTGCATTTGTTTTAACTTCTTGATATAGGTCTTCTTGTATTAAAGAGACTTTTGATTTTCTCTAGCCGCAGGATATGCCCTATTTATTGTTGTATCATTTTGAGTTTAATATAATTTACATTTTTTCCGAAAAAAAATTCATCTCGAAGAAAAGTCCCAAGTTCTCATAATAGCAACTGAAAATTCTACCGAAATCAGATTTTGGCCTAAAAAAGTAGAATCCTAATCTCTTGATTCAGGAAAGCTCTCTGCTGCGCTTAGTAGCAGCAACAACAGCATTCATCAGTGTCCCACGGAACCCGCCATTTTCTAACTCATGAATGCCCGTAATTGTTGTCCCACCCGGAGAAGTAACGTCATCTTTGAGCTGTCCTGGGTGTTTCCCAGTCTGGATGACCATTGATGCTGCTCCTAATACCTGCAAAATACACGAATAGACAAGTCAAGAAAACAACTATAAAAACGAGATTTCAAATGTAGGTAAGGTAAAATATCTGTAGGATATTTGCTTCCATATTCAAGCTTTTGCAATACTAGTATATCATGCCTATGTGCAGATACGTGTTGGTTAACTAAAACTAGTAAAAAAATTGGGGCCAAATGTAAGGATGGATCAACGCAATTGGGATGCACTAGTGTAGTAGTAGCTGAATTTTCTAAAACCGGAGATGGTGGATTAATTTGCTCAACCTGTTTAGTAACATTGCAACAAAGAGGTACACTTGGTAAATTACTTGAATCCAATTTTTGATTCGTTGTTAGACACTTGGTATAGATGGAAGTCTGTTTATTGGACTTATACACACTAAAGCTAATAATAACGCTGAAACTCAAACAATCTTCAACTTCGTTATAAAGCCAGAAGTTCTTATCCTGGCAAACTGGAAATACCGTGCCATAGAAACATGAAATTTAAAATGCACTAATTGCAACATACTTGACTCGTCTTAAATATGTTTTTATTATTATATATCTGGATTTATGGCAAAATGGCAGTATAAGACAATGCAAAAGCAACCATCAGATTTATAAACATTCGGAGAAATAAAGTATGAACTTCCTTCATTAAATGGTCAAAGGATAGTATTTCACTTCACTTACAGTTTGAGAAGCTAGACTTAATGAAAGATCACGTGGTAAACCAGCTGCTACTCCTCCATCAGCCAAAGCCTCTATTGCTAAATAAACATAAGCAGGACCACTGCCACTGAACAATTTAGGAAAAATAAAATAAGTTTTAGTAAACAAATCAAGCTTTAGGAAATATAAGTTATAGGGATATATAAGGCTTTCAAGAATGATGATGAATAGCCGTTGCAGCACTCAGACGTTACACTAAGACAAAATGTGAAAAATAGGGGAATGGTTCACAAATCACTTGAACATGTGGAATCAATTTACAATGCTAAATGGGACTGAAAGTACAAGCATTGCATGAAGGAGAATGAGAGGTATGGAGCTAGGGTAGAAGCCTGAGTTCTGAGTTCAATTTTCATGTACACCCAAAACCAAAAAAAAAAAAAGGCATTAAACAATAAACACCCAATAGAACATTCAGAGCCCAGACACTCTTCCTTTGTTCTCCCAAATGTAAAAAAAATTGCATGGAAATGGCAGACTTATCCTTATCTTCTAACCTTCTGATAGTATCATCACTTACCTCCCAAGAAAATATATGTTCATCAAAGATGAAGTGCAATTTCGTGTGATTTTTCAGATAATATCTAAATATTGTTCTGTGATTTTAGAAAATGAGATCTACATACCTCAGGCCAGTTATAGCATCAAAATACTTTTCCTCAGCTTTCCATATTTTGCCAATTGACCCTAACAATTTGGCTATAATATTTCCATCTTCTTCTGTTGCAGATCCCCCCAAGCTCATAACTGTCAAAGTTTGACTTTAGTGGTCTATTCATTCAAGTCTGTAATCTTAGAACAATGCAAATTAATACAGAGAGCAATGCAATACGGAGTATTCATTGTTTTGTAGAATAACATACAAGGTACCGAATGACCATAATATGTAAGAGAAGGCATTCTTGACATTGCAATTTAGGAAGGAAGGCCTTCTTCATAATTGAGATTATTTGCCCATGCAGTTCATGCATTCAAACTAAAAATTAAAAATAAAATGCTGAGACTACAAGATCAAACTGTAACAAGTGTACATATCAGAGACTACTTTTGGGAGCCTTTCAACCCCACCCTTCATAAAAATGAAGAACAAAACCACTATCACAGACTATTATAATAAATCATGTGTATATAAAAGAGCCTCATTCGTCTACCCCAAATCTCAAAGTCAATTAATAATCATCTTCCTCTCAAAGTAACCATAAAAAATGCATAATAATACAACGTATAACAACCATCCAATATAAATATTAAAGGTCAATCGAATTCCAAATGTAGTTGTCGACATAAGCTGTATACTTCACAAGACAGGACCTTAGTTAGCATCATGAAATTAAATAAGTCTTTTATCAGATAATTCTGACAATCACAAAATAACTTTTCAATCGAAACTCTTCAAAACATGAACACAGAGCAACTAAGTATAAAAATATAACTGACAATTTAGAATTCAGAGTCAATTATGGAATTTCCAAGTTAAACAAATAATTCACGCAGTATCCATTCTCATTCTGCTCTGCGTTTAAAAAGTAACTGAGGAACAAATTACAATATGCTTTTAAAAGTAAAAAAAAAAAAAAGATAATACCTGATGCTGCCTCGCCTACAGCAGCAGGTGTATTAGGCATCACTCTTATAAATCTGTCGTTCCCAGCCCATTCCTACATTTTATGAAACAACCATTTTCCACAAAAAATATGCAACCTAATTATGTCTACTAGGCTAAAAAAGAGGAGAAAAGCTACATGCAGAGCCCATGTTAAATATGTCAATTTGAGAAAATATTTGTTTTTGTATCTTGTTTAATGTTTTTATGTATAGGATAAAATAATGTAAATTTTACTATAATACTCTTCATATACCGTGCAATGTTTGGTTTGCATTAAGAAAAGATAAAAAACAAGATTTTGAAACTTTTTAAATTATTTTATCATTTAACATAAATTTATTATCACGTAGTGTTTCAGCTAACGCTGCTTTTAAGTAAATAAGTTTCTTTGCTTCTTCGAAGTCCACTGTCTCCTACGTCCAGCACCGTTGGTTGCCGCTGTGAGTGAAAGTAAGCACTGTCGTTAACCCCGCGAGGATCTTCTCTTCCATGGTGGGGTGGTTCATGACGAGCCAAAAGAACCAGCTTAGCGCCACCGACATGTCCCTGCCAGCGAGGAGGAAGTTCAACACGATTTGTCGCAGCACAGCAGTGCTTAGTGGTTTTCCGGCACCATCGCACTTCTTTATGAAGGAGAGGATGGTGGCATTAGAAGGGGGGTATGGTGCAGGGGAGCGGAACGAGATGACACCAGATTGGGAGTCGTGGATGAGGTTCGAGCCGAAGTTGTTGGTGGCGCGGCCAATGGTTTGAAGGAGCATGGTAATGAGCTTGCTAGAGGGGGAGAGAGTGCAAAGGTCGGGGACCAGGAAAGGAACCGGAGGAATGTAGCGAAGGATGTCGGCAAGGACAGCCGGGGAGAGGTGATTGTCGGCGACGAGGTAGATGTTGGGGACGCCGAGAATGGAGAGGGAGGAGCGGTCCAATAGATCCGCGGCAAGGGATGTGGCGAAGGCGAGGAGGGAGGTGAATTGGGAAAACTCTGACATGACACAGTAGAGAGGAGGGCGGTGAAGTTGTTAATGTTTGGTGAGAGAGGTTTAGAGAAGAAAGCCCATATAAAAAAAAGTATTAAATAATAAAAAGTTAAAAAATAAGGATAATATTGTATTTTACTTTTACTTTGTTAGACATTATCCTCCATCATTCTTATATATTTTGTAATGTCCATGAGTCCATCATTGTATTCTTTAAAATCAATCTTATATTTTGTAATGTCCATCATTGTATTCTTTAAAATCAATGTTGAACAAATATTTTTGTACAATCAACTCCCTTATTTTTCGGGGAATCATGCACACCCTATAAGTGCGTTTGATTAAATTCTTTTATTATTTTCTGTTTTGTTTATGTTGTTCTTACTCAAATTGTAGTCCAAAAGCAGCACAAATACATAAATTAAAAGGAAGGAAAAAAAATATGCTGCATTCGATAACCTGAAGATCTTTCAATTTGGTACCAGCAGCGACCGAAACCAAAAGCTTGTTCTTCGTCAGAAGCGGCGTCAATTTGAACACCACGTCTTTCACTGCAACAACACAGCACGTAAGAGAAAACGCAAGTCAAACATGAATGAACACTGACGCAAAAAAAAAATACCTAGTTGAGGTTTGACCGAGAAAACGACGACGTTGCTTTCGCGAACGACCTTCGAGAGCGAGGAAAAAAAGAATGTAAAAACGGCGTCGCGTTTGTTATTGTTTCAGTGAGAAAAAAATAAAAAAGGAGAGGGAACATGAATACGTCGTCGTTTGAGGGGAGAACGGTGACGCCGAAGGATTCGAATGTGTCGCGGCGGGCGGGGTTGGAGTGGACGGCGGTGCGAATGCGAGAAGGCGGCAAGACGCCGGAGCGGACGGCGCCTCTGGCAATGGACTCGGCCATTTTTCCGGCGCCGATGAAGCCGAGATTGTAGGAATCGGCGGGAATCGGAACGATTTCCATTTTTTTGGTTACGTAGCAGAGAAATCAATTTCGATTAGCGGAAGTGTTGATGTTGTTGCTGGTTCAGTTGGTTAGGGAAGCAGAGAAAGAAAGAAAGAAGTGGCGCAGTCACGCAGAAATGTTTGGCCACTTTTTCCCTTGCAGTGGTTTGTTTCACTTGCATACTCAACTTGGCATCACGTGAAGGAAAGGTGCTCGTAACAAACTCTTTTCTTGTCAATAATAATAATAATAATAATTTGATAAATAGCTATTTAGTTCCTGAATTATCTATTAATTGAGAATTTAGTTTTTACATTTTGTAAATGATCATTTTAGTCTGTATATATTCAAATCTTGTGACAAATTAGTTCAATCATTTATTACAAGTCATGTATATTATGAACTAATTAGTTAGTAAGTATTAGTAGCATAGTTTGAGGATTACTCTAACATTAAAAGTGGTATATTTTAAGGATTAAATTGTCAATATATTTATCAGCTAGGCTAATTTTTGGTAACATTTGTAGTATAATTTTAGGACCACTTTGAAGTTAAGTGACACTAGGGGTAGAGGTCTCAAAAATTTAAATAATAAAAAAATGAAATTAAGTACAATTAATAAAAAATGGATGAATAAAAAAAAACTAACAATATAAAAGTAGTAGAAAGTTAATCTAGAAAAATTTAAAATTTAAAAAGGAATTTAAGAGTAAAATTGTCTAATAAAATATAGACACCAAATAGGATAATTCTCATTGTTAATAGTTATAGATACTTGACTAAATTGTTATTTGTTTAATGGTTGAAGTAATTTATCTTAACATTTGTAAATTAAATTGGTCATTTTAAAAATAAAAAAACTAAATTGTTAGCAAATACATAATTGAAAGACTAAATAGACTATTTATCAAAAGTTATTTAAATAAAATAAAATAAAAATTTGATGTCTATCTTCATACTAGTGAGTCCCGAAAACTTAACTCACATGAACTTTTAACTAATAAAAAATAATAATTTTATCTCTCAAACTTTTTATTTCAAAATTAGTCCTCAAAGTTAGTCCTTCTATAATTAATCACATTAAATTTATAAACTACTTAACAAATCGAGAGGTGTTACTTTGGTCAAAATTAAAATCGTCAGTACATAAAATTAAAAAAAAAAAAAGAATCAGTTTTATGTAAGAGAAAAATTTTTAGAGATTAAAGTGAATTATTTATACTTTAATAGTTTGCTTAAGATACTAAAGTGATAAACATATCACCTAAACTTTTATTAGATGAAAGTCTGACACGTCATCCAAATTTTTATACTAAACAAATATATTTTTTTATATCATTTTTAGGTTATTAATATAAAGTATTTATTAATTTTATTGATGATTAATTTTTATTAATAAATGATTTATCATTTTTAGTAAAATTTTTATTTTTAACCACGTCTTTTTTATTTATTTATGAGATTTGAATCGGAGATCTTTTAATCTAAATTTATTTTCATTAGCACCAATAATATGTTGATTTTTTTTTTGTTAGTATCTGTTTTTCTAATTTGGATGTGATCTTAAATTGGAGTACAATTGGTATTATTATTCTTTTGTACTACCTATGATAAAAATTGAAATAGACGGACATTGAAAGACATTCGAGCCCACGTGAGTATTTATCCTAGTTCTAATTTTTTATTTGTGTTTTCGGTGATTTAATTCTGTGTGATGCAACATTAATTTTAACAATATATAATATATTAGTATTTCTATTGTCATTGTTGAATACAACAAATCAATGAAATCATGCATCATTGGATGCGCTTTCTTTCCTTCCGATAAGGTGATAATAGTATTTTTTTTTTTAAAAAAATATTGTTGTTTTATTATAGATAATAATTTATTATTTTTATTAAATGTTTATGATGTAATTAGGATTAATTAATCTTTTAGTCATTGAATTTAAAATGTGTGTTTTTTAGTCTCTAAAATTTAAAACTTTTATTTTTTTCCTTGAATTTTGACAAGTTATTTTTAGTCTCTTTAACACTTTGAAGTGATTTTTAATCATTATAAAATAATTTTTATTTTTTAGCTGCATAAATTTAAATTTTAAAATTGTCATAAAGTATTAAAAAAATCATCATAAAATGTTAAAAATTATTATAAATATCAATTTATTATACCAAAGACAAAAAAAGTTATCAAAATTCAGAAAAAAGATATACTCAAATTTTTTATTACACTAAAAAATTAAAAATATTGTATGTTACAATTGGTTGTGTGTTAACTCCTTGTCAAGTGTACTAATTTATCAAAGTAACATTTAAATGGTAAGACCCAGTATCAAATCTACATTGACTTTGATTGTACTCAAAGTTTGTATATATCAAATTTTAAGCAAATAAATGACTAAAACTAAATATCTTTCGGAGTGATAATGCAGAGATATAAACTTCGACCATAGACCATAACAAAGGATAGGTAAGCAGAGCAAGATGCAATAGACAATACAAACAAACATTTGAGGTGGAAATGGAAAATGATATTTGGTGTAATTTTTTGTGGAAATGTTGGGTGTTTGACTTACCAAAATTACTCTTAATACAATGTTAAATATTTTTTACCATTTAAAGTTATTCTAACTATTACTTTCATCAATTAAACTACTCTAATTATGATCTTCCATGTGAAAGAGTCTAAATATCTTAATTTCACTCCTAATTCCTGAGCTAAATCAAGTCATTTGCTTTAAGACTAAATATGCATAAATAAGGTTGAATAACATCACTTTATCATTAGACATGGATTACCTAGAAGCTCCTTCAAGTTCTTAGGGTAAAAATATTTCTCAATGATTAAAATCCTATAACATACAAGTGAATGAGTGATCAAATCATAAACAAGACAATAAACTTAGAAAAGAAGCATTTATATTGAAAAAACATTAAATGAATACTAAAGATCATTACATACATAAAAAAGTGTTTAGTATCCAAATCCCTCAACAATGGGTAATTTAGTCTCTTATAGTCATGAGAGACACAAAAACAAGAGATAAACATAGAAATGGAAGAAAAAGAACTCCAAAGTGAGTATTTTGCTTTTTCTATGTGCCCTTGCTGTCGACTCCCTCCAAAAGCACAATGCAACCCTTTTTATATTCTTCAAAATGTTGCGCAGTTATGTTTTTCAAACATGACTATGCACTAAGCTTGCATATGCGCTTTAAGCACACATGTAAAGTAAAATTGACTTAAGTGACCATGCGTTAAGCTTCAAAATGCGCGTTTAGCGCCCACACACAATACAGTTGGCTTCCTATTTGGCTTCTTGGCTTCCTATTTGGCTTCTTGCGCTGAGCATGCATTTGAGCGCACTTCTCCAATTTTTCAACATCTTCCAATCCTCTTTTGATATATCAAAATTCTACAAAAAAAATAACACAAAATACCGTAAATTACTCACTTTAGCATTCTCGAATTAAAAATTCAGGAGAAACTAAATTCTTATCTTTTTAAGTAAAAAAAAACATTAAAAGAGAAAAAAATTAAAGGATTACTATGTTATTTAAGTTTACAAATTAGGTATGCATAACACTTATTACTATGCTATATTGAATAGTTTACATAATAATGCAATATACCTCGTAAAAAAAATTATAGCTATTAACTTTAACAAAAAAAATCATTAGATTAGACTCCTATTGCTCCATTTCCATAAGTAAACTAGCAATGATTATTATACTTATGAATATATTAGTTGTTGTGTGGTCATAATTATATTTTTTTTATCGTATTAGGATTTACAATAATTCACATATCATGTTCAAGTAACTAAATTAAATCCCTTTAATAAATATAATTGTGGTTGTTACAGTTAAAAACCAAATCTAATTAATATTTTTTTTATTCAATTGAATTGTTTTATTATTAAATTGTGCAGTTTGATTTAGTTTGTGATTGGTATCTATGAAACCAAACTGCAATTATTATAGCATTTATAATTACAGATAATAATATATAATATGTATATTATTATTTTAATATTTTTCATTTTTTATTTTGATAATAGAAACTAGAATTACTATACAAAATATGAAATGTATTTATCAATACATTATGTGTTAATATAATATATCATACTACCATTATTCACCTTAATTTATCAATATATTATATGTTAATATAATACATTATATGTTGACATATAATGCATTTATCAATACATTATATGTCAACATTATTGATTTAATGTTTGTTCAAAAAAGACTATATCACAAATGACAATCATCTAAATTTTTTCATCTATTTCATGATATTTTTATAGTGATGCGAAAGAAATATACATATCGATATAAAAAATATATTTTAACCAATGTAATATGTTGGTGAAAATATGCTCTTTTTTTTCTCAACACTCTAAAGGGTGAATCCCTAAAGTTAAGGGGATGAGAGTAGAGGCTCATACAACTTCAGTCCCGCATCACCAGTAACTTGATAGTAACTTAACTAACACAAATAGCAAACAGTCAAATATTTTTAATTATAAAAGAATTTAGTTCATCATTTAAAATTCATTAATTTATTTCACTTTCAAGTCAATTGTGTAATATTCATTTTAATTAATTTCAATATATAATTTTTAATCATACTTTTTTATTTTTAACAACTTAAAATTAATTAACACAAATAATTACATAATTAATTAGAATTGAGTTTTTATTTTATTTTTAGAAACCAGAAAAATAAAAATAAAACAAACAAAATCACACTGAGAAATCGAGTTGACTAATCCCAATTTCTCAACGACATCGAAAAAAAGCCGAGTGAGAAATTGGATTTGGGAGAATCAAGTTCGCTACTTGAACAGTAAATGATGTATTGATATTAGTTGTGTAAATAATCTGGAAGGACTATTATTTATGTAATTATATTGTATTATTTGCGTAAAAAAAATATATCAGAGCCACTATTCGTTAAGGGATAATACATTATAATTTTTTAAAAATATAATACCGACAAAGACAAATGCATAAATTCTATCTACTCCCTTAATACTATTTTTTATTTATTAAAAATAGCGAAAAAAAAGAGAGTTATGCATTCAAAATGAAAAATAGTTTAACACAATTATTCAACCACGATGAATTATAGATGATAACTTTTATAATTATTATGTTAAAAGTGATACAAATAATAATATAAAATTATTTTACAGAATATAGTTATTAAACTCTTAAAAATAATTCATAAAAGTTCCACCTAACTCATATTAATAACTTAAATAATATATCTAGTAATCGTTACAAACTGGACCACCATAAAAGTAAGTGGTAAGAGTAATTAAGAAGGTTCCGACTAACTCTCATCACAATCTAGTAGTCATGGTAGTCTGCACCAATAATTTGAGCCACTAAGTAATATGGTTTGTTATTCACCACTCTTTATATAGAGAGGAATCGAAATTGGTTTTGTAGACCATGTTCAGGACGCAACGGGGGTGATGGCATCATGGTTATTACAGAATAAATGATTGAAGAGTGATGGAAGGTTCTTGCTTTTGTTTGTATATATACATACTATTATTGCTAGGAAATTGAAGACCTAAGATACAATAGAGATGGCAAAGCTATTTTTGAAACAGGCAAAGCAATACGCAGATGCAAGACCAAGCTATCCTCCACAACTCTTCCAATTCATTGCTTCCAAGACTCCCTCTCACAACCTCGCTTGGGACGTCGGCACTGGGAGCGGCCAAGCTGCCAAATCTGTAAATTTTCTTTCTTCTCCTTCTCTTTCTTAATTCTTTCACCTATATATATATATATATATATATTTCTTGGTCAATTTCCACAAGCACTCTCACATATTTTACACGGGCGTGAGATCCTGCTTAACCTAGATTTTCGAATTTAAGTTCTTGATATGCTGCAGCTCTGTTAAATATTTGATATGCAACTGTGTTAAATATTGGAAAGAAAGATTCGTGACTCAAATAAAATACTTCATGTGGATAATACCACTGATCTAAACTAAAAAAAATAACATACAACTTTTAATCTCAGAAATATATCATTATTTTTACATTCTAACCATATTTTACCACTGAATACTTGCATTAATTGACATGAAATTGTTTCAATTTAAATACTAGGAGGTTTTATCTGATTCACATAAAATTCTCTTTCTCTAGTGAAAAACACCTATCATCTAGACCAAAAAATAGTGTACAACTTTTAATCTCAGAAATATAGCATTGTCTCTGCCTCTTAACCAAAACTATTTTGGAATTTCAGTTAGCTGCAATATACAAGAATGTGATAGCCACAGATGCTAGTGACAAACAACTTGAATTTGCAGCCAAGCTCCCAAATGTGAGATACCAACACACCCCTTCAACCATGTCGACGGCCGAGCTTGAACAAATGGTGGCATCTAAGGGAACCATAGACCTTGTGACCATAGCACAAGCCCTGCATTGGTTTGACCGCCCAACCTTCTACGAACAAGTGAAGTGGGTTCTCAAGAAACCTCATGGAATCATTGCTGCTTGGTGTTACTATTTGCCAAGAGTTAGTGATGCATTTGACACTGTCTTTGACCAATTCTATTCCACTAATGTAAGCCCTTATTGGGACCCAGCTCGTAAATGGGTTGATGACAATTATAGAAGCATTGATTTTCCATTTGAGCCCGTGGATGGAGCTGATCACACAGGACCCTTTGAGTTTGTGACGGAAACAATGATGGATTTGGATGATTTCTTGACCTACATAAGATCATGGTCAGCATATCAGACGGCTAAGGAGAAAGGAGTGGAGCTTCTCGCGGAGGATGTGGTTGAAAAATTCAAGCTTGCTTGGGGTGAAGATGCTAAAAAAGTTGTCAAGTTTCCAATTTATTTGAGAATTGGAAGAACAGGGGATTCCTAAAGACATATGCAAATGGTTGCTTTTACTGTGTGGGAGATGTGACGAGTACCAACTTTTATGAGTTTATCCATTGATTGAATAATGTAATTTTATTGAATTGCGTTCATGTTAAGTCAAAAGCTTTTAAATTCGAAGGGTACAATTCCTACTTATCTGGAAAGAGTTGAGCCTTAGTTTGCTATGTTAATTTTGTAATTTGGTATTGATAAATTTTGTTGTGTGTGTCAACCAAATTTTGATAGAAAAGTACTTGTAGTAAATACTTGATAATTTATTTTAATGATGTTAAATTAAGGTATTTGCTGGATTCAGGTTATAGTAAAATTAATATTTTATTCGCCAGCAATATCATATTATAAAGATTGTTTTTACATCACTTGAAAGTTGAAGCAACAAAATAAATAATATGGAATTATATATAAAACTAGAAGATTTGCATGTGTTTTATGCCATTAATTTATACGATGGTAAGGCCTGGATGCTGTATACTTTGGTGGATAAATTACCAGGTTTTAAAAAAGTAGCACAATTGGATAAAAATAACATATTTTGGTATCTATCATATTGAAAAGACAACTTTTGAGACAATCTTAACGTGATGTATGCAGAAAAAATTTGACAACATATTAAATAATTTTATGAATATAAGGGAGAAAACTAAGGATAATGAGTAGGTACCGTTGGATATAAGCAAGTATTTTACACAAAAAAACAAAGGGATTCGAAGTTGGTTGAAGGAAATAATGAAAGATTATTATTCTAACCCATGGCTGATTATACTCTAAATTTAAAAGATATTGTTATGCAACAATTATTGAACTTGAAAGTTGCATCCGCTACCTCTAGGCTCTAACTCCAAGACCCATTAAGATTAGTACTCAAAGATCGTTGAACTTCATACACAGCCAATAGAATAAAGGGGTAACCACAAATCCAACAGTGCAGACAATGCAAGGATTGTATTAGCAACCACACGTACCACCAACACCACCACCATCTCATGAATGCACAACCATAATTGATTTGATGATCTGAGAATAAAACTAACACTTTTATTCTTATCATATTTTTGTGTGAAATATTCATTAATTTTATTAATAATTATTTTTTAAAAAAAAAATACACTTTAACCGTATTATTTCTTCATCTACATCCAAATCTAATTTTACATTCAAATTCTTATTCAAACCAACCACATATAGTAACACAATTTGCAAAATTTTGTTTATGATACATCCCTCTTATTTTATGAAATTACATGGAGCCCATTAAATATATAAATCTCATTCCTTATTTATTTGGTGAGTCACATTTCCGTAAATTTCAATCAATCTCAGTTTTTTTTTGTTATTATTGTATTATTATATACTTTTAGATATTATAATAATATTTTGTTATTTTTATATTTTTTTGATTTCTTATTTTTTTGTCATTTATAATTTTATCTTATTTACTAATATAACATATAATATAATGTAAAATGAAAATTATTTACAATTAAATTTAAAACTTTTATATTTTTTAAAAATAATAATGACTGATGACTTAACTATTAATAAAGATTGTCGAAAATGGATAACTATTTCTGATAATTTAATTGTATATACATCTACATATACCAACAGTTTGTAATAATTGATAGATACACCAACTTCATCCTTTGTAATAATTACTTACATAAAGTGTCAGTCGACTAAGGAGAAAGGAGTGGAACTTCTTGGGGAGGATGTGCTTCAAAAGCATAAACTTGGTTGGGGTGAAGATGATAAAAAGATTACCAAAATTTCCAGTTTATCTTAGGATTGGAAGTAGGGAATAATGACTGAAAATATATTCAAATGTGGAGGAGGAACAAGTAACACACTTTTATCCATTAATAATCAAATAGTTTAGTTTCATTGATACTATTTGAATCATTGTATTATTCAGCAAAAAAAATGAATCATTGTATTAAGCATTTAAGGTTTTAAATTGAGGTTGTAATTGGAAAATATCTACTGAAATTATAATATCGTCATCATAATTGCAGTTTTTTTAAGGGGTCATAATTGTAATTGTTAACTGTAATGTAAAACCTTAGGTTAGCCGTTAAGGATGAAATGAAAAACTTAAATTCTACCAGAAAAAACTAATTTTTATATATACAATTGTGTTAAATATGAATAAAAGTATGAGTAAGAAATGAAATTGGCGCCTAGTTTAAACAAACAAATTGAATCCTTGAAGAGAAATTATCATTATTTTTCTTAAAAAAATAATGATTTAAAATTGTTTTGGACCAAATCGGATTGTGCAGTAGACACAATGTTTTTTATTTGTAATAATTTAAATACTTTTAATTCTGTTTTTAATCAAAATTTAAGTTTAACTTTAGTAATCTGCACATTAAAATTCAACATATATAAGGTTGATAGTGCTAATTATCAATGTAAACTTCTAATTTGTTTTAAAAATATTATCAAAATTCTTAAGTTAACTTATTCCAAAATAAATCCTTCTACATAGTTGTTTTTTCCCTTTTTGTTTTAGTAGATTCGAAATATCAATTTCTAAAAACTAAAGAAGAATAAATAATCGGTACCATATTATCGTAGAAAAAGAAATAATGTATTTATTTTACATTTTCATATTAAATTTTTAAATTAAGTAATAGTAGTAGCATTTATTTAACATGAAAACTTAATAATAATAATAATAATAGTAGTAGTAGTAGTAGTATGATTGTCATTTTCCAAGCTTTGTACCACCTGTCTAAAAATGCTGCAAAATTCCAAAATAGCCCAAACCTATAAATACTAAGCACCTCTATAAATTCACAAGCTAATGCTTGTAACAAGTGATAGTAACTGTTAATGGACGCCAAGTTCGGAAGCCTCTTCGAATCCATCGGAAACTTCTTCACCGGCGGTGAACAGATCCCGTGGTGTGACCGTGACGTCATCGCTGTAACTCACATTCATTTCCCTTTCCTTTCTCCCATTAATCTCAAATCCAAACTTTCCTTCCTTTTTTTTTTTTTATTATTTTTGCTTTTAATTATTTGTTTCTGTATTTTAAAACCCTAGTTTTTGCCTTCAGGAATTCGAATATGTTAGATTGATGATTTTTTTGAATCCTGATTTGTTTTTCTTGAACCTCAACATTATTGCGCCTTGAGTCGATTGGCGGCTTTGTGTGTGTGTGTGTGTTAATTGGTGGCTGATTTGTTTTACGTTAATCTCTAATTGGATGCTTTCAATGGATTTTTTTGCCCTAGACATTTTCTTAAATTGATCTTGGATTTGATCTTTGTTTTCTGGATTATTTAATCTTTGGTAATTAGATTTTAGCAAACTGCAAATTAAGTAAAGGAAGTGGAGAAAATTCTCTTGTTGTCTTGTTGATCAGTTAAGGCATGAAGAGAAATGCTGGCAACCCTTTTTCTTTTGGTTTAAAATTGTGTGGGTCCCATACTTTTATTTTCAATAAATTTTAATAAATAGGAAAGTGTGTTATAGAGTATGTTGCTAACACTCCTTGTGGTAGTAATGGTAGCTGCGGGGATGGCTAATGCACTGTTTGACTTGTTACCATAGGTTTGCTATTGTGTGTGCTGTGATGAATTGGGCTTGCCGGTACTGCAGTTTGTTTTCCTTCTTTCATTCTTAACTAGTTGGCATGTTTTGAAGGGCTGTGAGAGAGAAGTTGCAGAGGCTGCTAATGGTGACTCTGAGGAGCGGAAGAATGAGAGTATAATGAGGCTGTCATGGGCTCTTGTTCATTCAAGGCAAAAGGAAGATATTCAGCGCGGGATAGCCATGCTTGAAAGTACTGTAACTTACAGAACTAATTTTAGTTTAATTATATGTCTTTTGTAGTATGCCATTCTGATCTGCTTTTGTAAAATTGTTTTATTTAAAAAATACTTAGTTAATATTTTTGTTTCATTCTTTTGGCACTAAGCCTTTTATAAACTTTTGAGAAAAGTTATATTCTCTGTTTTTCTGATGCTTCAAAAATCAGTTGCATGTTTTCAGATTCTATTCTAAAGGTTCTGCATAGGTACACCAGTTTAAAAGGCATCTTGTTATTTCATGTTTTCCATTTATTGAGCTTAATCATCTTATCAGAATGCCCCATTTTTTTCTATCCCTTGGATTTCACTCATGAGTCATGACATCTCAAAACTATAATATATAATTAATGTACTAGTCTTGGGTACTAGCTCGGATTTCTCGGCTCATTATGCCAAAATTAATGTAATGTCACTGTGAGCATAAAACAACCCATTTGTGAGTTATCTGATTATTCTGCCAGCCTGATGGAGAATTTGAAATTCACCAAAATAGCATATGCAATGCAATTATTGACTGGGTCCCCAAAATCACTCTGAAGTTGTCACTGGGATCATTGCGGTTTCTGTGATTAGCATGCAAACTTTAATGTAAGACAGTGAATTTACTAAACTAGCATTTCCAAGGCTCGTATCTAAACAAGGCCTTTAAGATCTCTCAAATTTTCTACAACTATCTCTGTTCACTCCATATAAATATCACTGAAAATATTGTTCTGTGGTTTAACCTGCCTTGAACAATGAAATTGAGATTTCTTCATTAAAGGACAGCATATTTTGCCTTTTAAATTTTCTTTTCTTTTCTTTTCTGTTTTATAAAAGGATAGCCTTGAGATGCTTATGTTACTGAGTTCTGGCAATTGCCACTATGGCCACAGCCTCTTCCCTTCTTTCTATTGCTTTCCTTGTATAGCATTACACAGAGATGTTTGATGTTGAAGTACTCTGACATTTATATGCATGGCTAACCTTTTACATCCTTAATTATGATTTGCAGCTTCCTTGGGCAATGATAAAAGTCCTTTGCATCAAAGAGAGAAGCTTTATCTTCTGGCTGTTGGTTACTATAGAAGTAATGACTATGGAAGGAGCCGGCAGCTTGTGGAGCAATGTTTGGAGGTGTGTCTTTCTCACTTATAGATAGTATCTATAAACTAATTTTCTTACTTTTCCTGCTGGATGGCCATCTCATATAATGCTTCTTGTTATAGATAGTGGATTTTTATCAACAACCCACCATAGAACTTGTCATAGTTATTTTTCTTTTTATAATACTGTCCACAAGTGATAGATGGTAATTTTGTTCATTGCATATCTTATAGAATATAGATAGATAATGGATCATTGTGTTAGTCTGGTGGGAACTTAGGAATGTGAAGACCCATTGTTTGTCCTTATAAGATATCCAGTATCCATTGTTTTGATTCTATGCTGGGAGTTATTTTTCGACAATAATTGAATTTCTTTTCATTTAGCTGATAGTGATACTTAATCTATCTATTACTTTCGTTTTTGTTCCATTTTTTGAAAATTTAAATTCTATTAGGAGGCTGTTTTTTCTTATTAATATGTTATTATTTGCAAATTGGTGGGTTATATATATATATAAGTCCAGTATTCATCATCAGACGTCAGATTTAATTTTAATCAGTTAATGTACATAATCTTTTTTGTAAAATATCTTAGTTGCTACAATGATGTGGTACTTTCTTGAATATTGAAAGCTAGAGAGTCTTATACAAACAATGGGTCAAATTTAAACTCTATCATAAACATATTAAAATTTTATCACCATGGCATGTTTGGGATACTATACTTATACATCCATGGTCTAACATGAACGATTCTCTTTCAGCCTTTTTCCTTTTTTTTATTTCTCTGAATTTTATTCTGACCTCTTGTTCTTGCAGATTGCACCTGATTGGAGGCAGGCACTATCCCTTAAGAAAATAGTTGAAGATCGAATTGCTAAAGGTATAACTCTTTGTTTCTTGAGCTTTTTATCCCTTCATTATTGCATTAACTAAGGAATTGCAAATGTAATATGTATCAATGCAGATGGTGTAATAGGAATTGGCATCACTGCAACAGCTGTGGGACTTATAGTTGGTGGCATTGCTACGGCACTGGCCAGGAGGAATTGAGAATCTTAAATGGTTATTTCCTCAAAAATAATCTCAACCGAACATGAGCTTAGCCTCTTTTTTATTTTACTTTCTTCTGGAAACATGTTAAAGTCAGTGGCAAATAGAGTTTCAACTTTCTTTTTTTTGTTTGTTGAAGGAGCAATTTTACTCAAGAGCTGATTTCATTTTCCTGTTCAAATGCAATATTTTTTTTTAACTCTGGCTGTTTTTTTCTTCTTGTAATCACAAACTAGTTTCACAGGCCTATTTTAGATTAGCGATTCAACTACAAAAATAATATAGAGAACTATTTAAAAATTTCCAAAAATTTTACGGACCAAACTGAGAAATTTAATCCAACTTTAAGCCACTGGATATGAAAATGGTTAAATATATTTGCTGTTTATTGAGAAAAAAAAATGTATATCTATAAATTAATAAATGGGGGGGAATCTTGCATAAAATGGTAACGTTTGATAGTACATCTCGTTTCGACAAATCACTTAGAAGCCGAATCCTTGTTTTTTTTGCTGCAGGCTGACTGCGGCAGGCGCAGCCTGGATTTGAGGCATCCATTCTTAATCCTTCATCAATCGTTAAGTTCTTTTTGAAAAAGAATTGAAAGAACTTTATATATTCCCTTTCTTATTATACATAAGATTCAATTACCTAATCCATCAAGATTAAGAAAAATAATTAATTTAATCGATAATAATAAATTTGACTTGAATTTATAATTTTTTAAAAATTATCTTTCTCATTAATACTCATCTCTTTTAATTATTTGTTAATACATTGATGAATATTTCTAATCTAAAAATAATTAATACAAATAATATTATAGATTGAATCTTATAAAAAGAAATAAACATCATTTTAATTTTGAATATTAAAAATAGTAATGGAGGGAGTATATTTTTTCACAAGTAAATAGTAATATCTAAAGATTTAAAGAAAAAGCTACATTACACTTTATTGAAAACACTTTTTGAAGCTTAAACAATTGAACTCAGTAAAATTCGTCTATCGATTTGCCATTGAAGACATACTTTTTGTAGAGATGCTTAATGTGCGTTTGAGTTAATACGCAACGTAAATTGTAACTGATGTAAAATACATAGATACTGGAATAGGATGATAAATATGAAAGGCATTATTATTATCCACACGATATTCATCGTTCATATCAACATTGTGAACTATTGTGCTTCTTTGATTTCTGAAATACATTAGATAAAAGATGAAAATGAAAGAGACAAAAGCCCCATCTTTGAAGCTAACTAACAATTTGGGCTTTCATTGATTACTCACTTTCACGTTTAGTTATTTAGCCATTAATGTGAAGCCTTGTTGCCTGTGACATTAGACTAATGATATGAAAATGAAATTTGACCATATAAAAGCTAGTTTATTAGCGCTAATTTCTAATATGGATTGAGACTATGGTAAAAATAGAGCCATCAACAATAGCAGGCATCAGAACTGCATGCTACACTACTATGTTAGGCTTAATTGCAGATGAAAATGCTACTTGACACATTTTCTTCACAAATAATGCACCAGCTAATGTGGATGGATAATAAAGCTGCTTAGGCATGTTTAATAAGAGTCTCAATAAATGAATTGGCTTTTTTTATAAAAAAAAGAAAAAAGAAAGGCAGGTTTAAGAACTTCTTGAATAAATTATAACTAACGAGGTTTCATGTGTAAAATTAGAGCTTCTTTTACAGAGGCAGCCACTGTGAATGTTGTAGGATACGGTCAACAACAACAAAAACCTTATCTCACTAGGTGAGATCGACAGTATAATTTGCACAACACCATTGAACTTAAACTTGCACAGTCAATGTAAAAAGAGAAAGAAAAGAAAAACGAAACATTTGTGAATGGAGTTGTTCAATGCGGATTGTTCTTCAAAAGTTTATGAGAGAAATAACAGAACCAAATTTACAGAGTTCAGATCATTAGGATTGATTATCTGGAACTCATGCAAATATAAACTTAAGCATAATACAAAAGCTGAGTACTACGAGTTCAACCAGCAAAATACAAGAGAGCACAAGAAACTATCACCAAACACATCGATATGTGACATGCATCTGGGTGACTTCACCACTATAGGTAACTTTAACTACTTGCCCCCTCTCAAGTCCATAATATCTTGCAATTGCATCTGTCTGTAGCATGCGGGGAAGCTGAAAACAACAAAACTTAATATAAGAATACTTCTCTTGGAATATGAACATTAATGCTGAAATTTAAGACTCATGCAATACAAGTTATAATATAATATGTTCTGAAGTCCATAATATGACACAATCGAATTTGTCTGTAGTGCATGGAGAAGCTTAGAACAACAAAACTTAATTTGCGTTGGAATATGAAAAATAACCCTGAAATTTAAGATTCATAGAATACAAATTACACTATAATATGTAACATAATAGAAGAATGAATACAAAATCTCAGTATTTCATATGGCTACTGTAAGATCTTGTTCAGTCATCAACCGTAAATAATTTAAAGCAATACTTGGATGATCTAAATTCTAAAGCACATTTAATCATAACCAACATGTTTCCACGCATAAAACTTATACCTTTTCACTTGTTAGCATTTCAGATTAACAAATCATATTAAATCATGCATGGTGTGCTTATGCTGACAAGTCAACTACCATTATTAAGTTTACATTATACTAGCATGCTATATAAGTAACCACAGTAATGTAACACATATCTATTCTACACAAAATTTGAGTCAATGAATTAAATGTGAAATCAATTGTTCCTGCTGATTCCCAACAGAAATTGGTTTCTTTTGGTAATTTAAAAAATGCAAGTTATTTTATCTACGCAAGACTCTAAATCTCAAGTGCACAATCTTAATCAGTTCAAAAGACTTAATCTGTGCCAGATATAGGCTTTTTTCCCAATTTATATCAACTGACCTGCTTTTCTTCGATATTGTACTTCTTCAGGAGATTTATCTTCTGCTTATCAGTCAGCACCTGATGCTTTGGCTTCAATACATGCTTTGTAATATTAACAAGCAAGTCTGTGATCTAAACAGAAGGGAAAAAAAGGTTTCCATGAGTTGTTGGGCATGAAATTGATTATTTTTGTCAGCACAGATAAGAAAACCAGTCAATAAGTTTCATATTAGAGGAAAAACAAAATTACAGACACATGATTCACGATGTAAGTATTACATAAAAAAAATAACAGGCTTAAGGGTGAAGGGAGGGGGAGAGATCATGGGTTCGAATCCCCCCACTGACATTTCGAACAAAACTAACAAACTAACATTTGCCAATAAAACAAAAAAACAAAAAAAAAACATAACGAAGTTGTAGCAACTATAATTAATTAGTGGATCACCACTGAAGCAAATCTGGATACAAAATGAAGCCATTTATGATGAGATTCCGTAGTTACTCAAGATATATAAGCATCACAAAACTCGATGTTGTCTTTAACAAAAATTGAACGTCAAAGGTTTCTTTGTTGACAAACTCCCAGTTTATACATGACACAATATTAGATATATTTGAAGAATGATCAAATAGGGATTTCAGAACATATATATCCATATTTATGATATCTGTTTTAAATTATCATAACAGTTCAAATAAAAGAGTTTTCTATGACATGAAGAAATTTTCAAATGGGGAAGATTGTATCACTACTTATGCTATATAATGATTGGATCTCTCCCAATAATGAACTAATTAATGGAATCCTTAGGAAGTTTCCAGGCTTCTAATCTGATTTTAAACATTTGCCGACTTCAAAGAGTATAAGGAATCATTTTCACTTTTTTCTTCTTTCCCTTCCATGAGGAACAATTTCCAACTACAGCTGTTATTCTTTACCACTTAAATAGTACTAGCTATTACTTGAAGTTGCATCTTCATGCAACTATAGACACATACTCTAAGACGAACTCCTATCCAAGAAGCTTGGATACGGTGTGAGACACAGACATGTTACTGCATTAACATAGAAATGCAGAGAATTTGAAAATGACAAGGTATGACAAAAATATGGAAGCATATGAATTTAGTATAAAATTAGCATTTAAAAGAGAGAATCAATGATTAGAAAGTTAGCATCAGCAAGTAAATTACTATCATTTTATCTAATTATTATACTACACAGTAGTTCCATTTGTGTTTGTAAAAATACTAAAAAATAAATAAAAGAAAAACAAAATGAAAAATGTTGAGAGTATTCAGATTTCAGAGCAGTGTTTTAAAACCCGGCTTAGACCGACCGGGACCGGATCTATGTCCAGGTCGAGTCACTTATTGGATCAGATATGCTACCGACTAGGTTATGACATCATCAAATCAGACTAAACCGGTGTAACCCATACTGAGAAGAACAGTTCTTGCACATGATCCAAGGTGGTTTATGCTGATGCAGCCCTAGGTGGAAAGGTGTGTTCTTGCATGTGCAACCCAAGGTGAACTACTGACTCTCAAGGGAGGTTGTTGCATGCAAGCCTAGATTTTCCAAGAATACAGAAAAACTAATGCCTGCATGATTCGAAGCCTGAACAAGAGAGGTCCCTATGCTGAAACTTGCCACTAAACCACCCCAATTCTTTAGTCCTTATATGCAAAAATTAATATCTATACACATTTAAATATTTATGTTATTTATACTGGTTCATAATATTTATACCAATGACCAATTAACCTGGTACCTTGACCAAGTCAATGATCGGTCCGGTTCTAACAACATAGTTTCAGAGTGTCTGTGGGTTAGATTGATAGCCAAGCATAAGCGAGTTATGATCATATTACTAGACAGGCTTAAAAATGACTAAATCAAGAGAGCAAGCCATGGTTTTCGGTTGAGGAAAAAGCTCTTAATTTGAAGAAATCAAGAAGCAGTGAGAAACCAATGGAAATCAAAAGAAAATGAATTAAAACTGAGAGAGAATCAAAGAAACCTTCTATCGTGAAATCATTAACTGAATGAACTTACTGAAATGTGGAGATTCCGTTACACTTATAGTTGGGACATAGAAATCGACCTCAGATTCTGTTCCACTTATATTATATAGCGGATAGAGAATTCACCAAAAAAAATTTATAGTGGATAGAGTCGCAGGCATATAGCGGCAGTCTCATAATGGTTAAAATATATGATATATATATCAATATGTATAAAAAAAAATTAAGTTGTATGCATATAAAAATAGAATACATAAAAATTAGCATAATATTAACCCCAAAGTTCAATTGGCTGGAGACTTGCCAGAGATGACAAGAGGATGCATGCTGCAACCACGACACTCATAGTGGCTGCAATAGCAGACAGAGTCAAAATCGCGGATCCGAGAAATTCTGCTACGCAATAGCGCTATAGCGATTATTTAACAACACTACAGCTAAGCAAGCATAACTGAACTGAATATTACAATTACTCAAATACCATGAAATATTTGACAGATACATGTTCAACCTGGTTACCCCAACTATTTCAAATTGTGCAGTGCAGAGGTCAATAATAAAAAATTAGTGTCAACTGATCCTGTTAGAAATCCGACATGCAATTTCATTGTGATCCAACAAAAAAAAGAAGCAAATCAGACAAAACCAATCTTTAGAGCAGCTATCAGAAGCATGTGTGAGACAGAATTACAAACCTGGAAAATTTCAACCTTGAAGGAGAAAAGATTGACCGCTTTCAAGGCCTGGCTAGTAATATGATTCTCCACTATCAATATGAGGCCAGTCAAAGTATCTCTATTAATTATCTGCCCCGCAATGTTCCGAATGGCAGTAACTTTCACAACACCTGGCCCACAGAATATGACTAAAATCTGCAATCGTCAACAATCAAGGACAAGGACTCCATATTATATAACATTTACACAAAAACAAGCACAAAGCATGCAAAAAATTTCAGTAGCAGTGCCCATGTGTTGGGTGCCATTGACAAAATTGATTTCGGTTAAAATTGATTCTAAAGTAATGTGATTTATGTTTAAAAACAAGTTAATAGTAAAATTCAGTGTATTTTTTTTTTTTTATCCAAAGCAAAAGCTAACAAAGTTGCCTCAACTCAAAATTAATCATGGACCAAGAATCAATTTTTCAACACGAAACCAAACATGTGAAATCTACCTAAAATCACATTAGCTGATATTTCAAAGTGATTTTGGGTAATTCGGCGGGAAGCCAAACACACACTTAATCCCAATGCGATCCAAGTATCTGTTTAGTTTTTTTCCCTAAGATTCTAGGGGAAAGACATTGAAACAACGAGAGAAAGAAGAAGAAAAAGAGATACCCTTTTGGAGGAGTTGGTGGCATGAGTGAGGGAGAGACGAAGACGATCAGGGTCAGGGAATTGGCCGTGCATGTCGCGGAAATCGGAGAGAGAAAGGTCGATTTCGTGAGAGGGAATGGAGTAGCCTCTGTCTTTGAGCATTTCGAGAGTGGTTCTGCGAGACAAGTAGTATCTGTGACTCTCCACGCTGCCATTATCGACGAACTTGCTCAAACACCCTTTTGCTTGTTCTGCTTCTTCTTCTTCCCCTCCCACTCTCACCCACTCCAACAACCCAATCTCTGTTGCTGCCATCTCTCTGTCTCACTCTCTCTGTGAGTGCTGCTCTTTCGCTTCGGTTCTGTTCCAAATTATGTTGTCTTTTTAATGGATTGCTGGTTAATAAGCATTAAATTAAAATGATACGTATAAAGAAAAACATTTACTATTTGAGATTTCAAAATTTCACTTTTTCTATTTTTCAAAAAATTGTTTGAATGTATGTTTGATTTTACTTGAAAAATTAATTTTAGATAATTTTTTACATATTTAATTTTATTTTTGGATAAAAGTTCAAATTTTGATTATCATTTAGAATTGATTTTATGTTAAAGTAATTTTGAGTAGATTTTATGTTTGGTCTAAAATTTTATATTTAATTTTATTTTTAACTTAATTTTATATTAAAGACATTCAAACATAAATCTTTAAATTAAATTTTAAATTAAATTTTAATGAAAGTCAATTTCATTTAAAAACAACTCATCCAACATATGTACTAAGTGTTATGTTATTAGGAAATATACGATTGATTTAATGATGAACGAAAAAAGAAAAAAACTGTGAATTTAAATTTTATCATTAACAAAATTTAATGAATTAATAATTAATATTTATTAATAAAAAATATTTTCATCATCAATAAGCCACATGCCCACATTATGGTTAATGTTTGATCACGAAGGGTCGACATTAGATGCAACAAAAATGAGCTTTTACATAAGAAAAAGTGTTAAAAGGGAAAAAAGTATTGAAAAATAATTATAAGCTACAATTTTTAGATTCGTGAAAATAACTTATTTTTCAAAAAAAAAAATCACCTTATGTCCCACACATCTAACTTATTTTATAAATAACTTATTTTTCTTAGCAACAATTGAAAATGAAGGGAAAAAACTTCCCAAACTTTCCCTAAATGTCTAGATTTAAGATGATAGTGCAAATTATGGATTAGACATTATTGGAGGACAACATTTCATTTTAGCCTTATATTTAAAAAAATAACTTACATTATTTAGACAAAAAAATGTAACAAGTCATCAATAAAAATATAATGTGTATAACAATTATTATAATATTGTGTTTATGTTGAAGAATGACATAAAGCTGCTTATGAAAATAGTATTAATGTTTTTTATGTGTAAACAAAAATTAATACATGGTGAGCTCTATTAAGATTTTGGAAGGAAAAAAAATTTGTAAAGCTTTTTTTAATCAAGAGGAAGATTTGTTGCATCATAGTAAGAAAAAGGGTAAGGTGGGGGTTGAGAATGTAACCATGGAGAATGTTTATGTAGTCGGACACGAGGAGGGTGGTCTGTGTGCTTATAAAGATAAACTTTTGAAACCTCTAACAGGGAGTATATTATGGATAGGTGATGTAGAAATGAATGTGGAGGAGAACTTGCTTGAAGGCATACCTAAAGATGTTGTGTTGAACCTATGTAAGTTATGTGATGGTCAAATGATTCCTTTATCTGAAGAGGAACTTGTGAGTTGGATTTCACCATGGAGAATTATGTTGGTAGTTAATGTTTTGGGAAAAAGGTTAATTTTCAGACTATTGAGGTGAAGCATTAGAGGAGGGATGAAGAATGAGAAGATTCAAATCATTGATATGCATGATGATACTTGCAAGTGATTTTTACCAATAAGGAGGGTTATAAATTTGCCTTGTTCAAGGCCCTTGGATAGTAGCGGATTACTATCTCATTGTTCAACGTTAGAAGTCTTTCTTTCTGATGCATGCTATAGAGTTAAAGAAGGTCACAGTTTAGACGTGTATTCAACATCTTCCAGTTGACCTCTATAATGAGATTTTCCTTAAAAGGATTGGTATAACGCTTGGGAGTTTTCTGAAAGTGGATTGATTAATGTCTATCCATTGATGAGGAAAATTTGCTCATTTTTGTGTGAACTTTGATCTTGATAAGCCTTCGGTTACCCATATTATACCTAAATGATATTCTCTTTATTTGGAGCACAAAGTTTTACATGTTATTTATTTTAGATGTGGATGTTATGGCCATAAAAAAATATCAATGCATGGAGTTTTTAGGAGGCTCAAAAAATTCTCAGATGAAAAAGACAATGGTTTCTAACACATCAAAGGTAAAGAATGATAAGTCATTGCAGTAGAAGATTAGGGCTGACATCAGCCCTATTATTCATTTACCCACGCTCGTTGAGAATGCTACTCGATCCATTAATGATGCTAATAACAATTGCGGTCATGAATGATTGTCTGACATAATAGATGGAATAAAAAATGCAAAAGTGGCATCCATGGAAGAATTTCAGAAATTGAATGGAAGAAAAAAGTTAGACAAGATGCTACCATTAAAGGAGGAGTAGGGACGAGATTCTTGATTTTACAAAAGAAGGACAATGTGGAACCAATTTTTGGAAATGTTTATAATGGTTTGTTAAAAGGGAATAAATGTATTCTAAATAAGGAAGTTTGATGCTTAATGAGAGTGGATCAATCATGATTGAGTCAAAAAGGGCAACTGTTATGGAAAATAAAGGAAATGTTTATGTTTGTCATTTGGAGGGTCTAAATAAAAATGTGATTGCTCATGATTCTAGTCCCAAATAGATTGTGAGTAATGAATGCATGGTAAAAATCCTCAAGGAAATGAAAAAAAGGAGATATTTGTGTGGTAAGGAAGAAAGGTTTTAAAAAGATTTTCAACTCCTTCAGTAAATGTAAGACACAAGCAAGTTAAGCCTTGGTGGACAAGAAGGAACTTTTAAGTGTGAAGGGGTGAATGCCTTTGATGATTTAGTTTTTAGAAAGTATGAAGTATCTTTAAGTGAATGGAATATGTGTTGATCCAAGTATTAAGTCTTTACCATTAGTTCATGTTCATGTTGATCTAGATGTGGTAGCTTTGTGTAAAGGAAAACAAGAATTAATGTTTTTAAAGGCTATTTCTTAATCTAATGAGGAAATAACTTTGGAGATTTTGAAATGTTCAGCAGGATTAAAGGTGATATCATAAGAGTTGTTGGGTAGTGAGTTGGCTATAAAAGTTACCAGTTCATTATGAATATAGTCAGTTGAAATTGTCGTGGTACAAAAACTCATACTAATGGTGTGAGAGCTAAAGGGATTATTAAAAAAGACTAGGCTTCAAGGTTGCTTTGTTTAATAAGCCAATGATTATTCTAGGGGTATATAGTGTTGTGGAATCTAGTTAATTGGAAGGTTGATGTGATTAGTAACTCGACTCAACTTGTACCTAGACATTAGGTTCTTTGGGATAATCATTATGAAGGCTTTCAAGAGTGTCTTGCAAGAGGTTCTCATTTGGGATTGATGAACTTTGATCACATGCCTTTACTATTTAAACTTGAGAAGCCTAAGATTAGAAATCAACATGCTTTTACCATTTCTTGTGTTATATTGGCACAAACACGACGTGTTTTAGACACTAGTTCAAAGTTTTACTGATTGTTTGTATTTGGTTAAAAACACAATGTTTCACTAACATGACTATTTTTAGCTTTGGGGAAAACTGCTTCATAAACCATGTTCATTGGATTTGCTTCCTAAACAAGTCCTGCATTTTTTTGTCAAAGCCTAGACATACCCACTGCCTGAACTTCTACAAATTATCACAACATATGGACCCACCATTGTAACAAAGAGAGCAAAATAGAGGCATAATTAATTATTCAACTCTACCAAAAATCAGTTGCCCAAATAACAAATTAGTTAAAGACAAATTAGTTGTCCAACAAAATAGAGGAACGATTTGGAGCATGGCTGCTTACCTGGTTGACGAAGGTCGCACACGACGCCGGCACGACATAGGTACAACAACTAGTGAGTGGATGAACGGACCGAGGACACAAAGCGAGCGAGGAAGGCAAAATTGACAGCGACTCTGGGTGAGGTTGAGCAAGGTGCACACTAGATAACTAGCTAGGGATAATATTTAGAAATTTTGGGTACAAAATCGACAACGGTCCTTTAGATAAAACTGTCGTAGTCTATGTTCCACCTAATTACACAAATGCCACCATCCTACATTTTAAGACGGTTTAACAAAATTGTCTTAGAATGTAAGTCGTGAAAAGAAAAATAATTTTTCCTTATTATAAAAATGTCACTGTGTCACATTCTAAGACGGTTTCGCATAATCGTCTTAAAATATGCGTCGAAAAAAGACATTTTTAGTAGTGAAGAGACCTTTGTGGTTTGACGTGCATTGGCCTATTCACAAAGATTTTCCTTCATTTATCCACACTTACTAGAAAAATGGTTTTAATTTTTCTTCTTCATTTGGTAACATTTCTAATATTATTGATGACTTGATAATTTTGAATAAAGAGGTGTATAAGTGTATCCATCAAAAGAAACATAGGCTTTTGCATAAGCTTCATCATTTGGATCCCAAGATGGTATGTTTCTTGATTCAAGATTGGAAGGTGAATATAAATAAACTTAGAAAGAGTATAAAAAGGTTTTAGTTTGAAGAAAACTTATTTTGGTTCCAAAAATCTATAAAATGGATTTTTTTATCCATGGTGTTACAACTATTAGGAGAAAAGGAACAAATATGAAATGCTTAAATATGATGATGGAAATCGAGACATTCTAGAAAAGATGGTCACTAGTTATTATTAAAACTTATTTCAAGATCATGGGTTACTTTCATTTTGAGTTGACTAATGTCTTTATAGTTTTGGAAGATGATAGGAAAAAAAAAGATCTTGAAATAAAAGTTTTTTTTTTATAAAAAAAATCTATCAAATTGTTTAAAATATGGGTAGTTATAAAATCTTGAGCTTAAATGGGTTTCAATGGAAAGTAGTGGGTGCAGACTTTTGCAAGCTTGGTCAAAGTATATTTGAGAAGCCGGTGGAGTGGAGAAGATTAATAAGACTTCGATCACTTCAATGTAATACATCAATTTTAACGTTGTGTATAGTTAAATCGTAAAACAAAAGAAGTAACTTAAATTATAGTATATTTATATTTTAAAATAAGTAATTGCACGTTACACAAAACATTATCTGTTAAATAAAAAAGTTTTATGTAATACAAAATTGCTAAAATAGACTTGAACTTTTTGAGAGAATATTAACCTTAAATCAAGTTAGGATGACTCAAAACACAACTTGAATTGTCTTAAAAAATACACCAGGTCTATTTTCAAAATCCAAATTAACTTTGGGTCTGACTATGTTAGTAGGTTGAGTTGGGTTATGCTCATTCCTATAGGGATCCCACTTAAAAATCAGAATCTCCAATTACCATAATTACTAAACAAATATAATTTTTTTATTGCATGTGTTAGTATAATAATTTATACAGGTACCACTAACCATAGTATATGACTCTCAAAATTTTGATTCTTACTTATTTTCAATATTATTTACATATTTTTGCCTTTTTTCAATAAACAAATGCTACTTACAACAATGATGTCAACAACTAAATAAATATTTATACTATCAACACTTTTTTCTGCAAATACTTGCAACAAGTAAAATATTTCTCCTATAAAAAAGTTAATTCCATATAAAATTGACATATTTGTTAATTTTTTTACGGAATTTCTTTTAATAATTTATCTTCTACAATAAATTATTGCATCATAAAACTACGAGTTTCACGTATGTGAGATACTCTTAATGTTCATTAGGAAAGAATAATTAATTAACACAACTGATGTTAATCAATGAAAACGTCTCAATTTCTATATTTTTATTTATTTATTTTTGGTAATTATCGTATCTAGGGTCATTGATTCTTTGGTGGAACCTTAAAATGTCTGCACAAGCTTCGATTGTTTAGATAAACTATGAGATTAGTTTATTTGTTTATAATATAGTCACATGACATATTCTTTTCTGCTAATTTTATTTTAAAATTATTTGTTTTAAAGCACTTATATGCATGTTATTGTAGAGATAATTGTACAAAAATTTAAGAGCTTTTGTGAGAAAGAAAAATATACATGATAATTTTTTTTTGTAGTTTCAAAGAATATAGAAAAATATAGGTAAATAGTAAATTCTAATGCACTCTATGACCATAAATATTAAATACTAGTACTATAATTTAAGCAATTCCAACAATATAGCACCGGCGATAATTTGTTGTCTATCAATTTTGTCTTTTGTAGTACCTTAATTTGATAAAATTTAAGCAAATTAAATAAAACTTAGCTAATTTTGTTTAATGGATCATTTTCAAAATAAGTTTGATTTAATTTATATTATATTTTCAATGATCCATTTGATTATTGCGATATTAACTACATAAATTTCAAAATTGAAAAAGAGTATTTCCATATAAAATAAATTCTCATAAAATAACAGCTTTTGTTAATTAATATGAAAAATAAAATTCATTTTTAAATAAGATTAAAAATTAAAAGGCTAAAATGTAATTTTTGTTCTCTTATTTTTCTAAATCTGTGATTTTAGTCCCCTATTTTTTTAATTAAGAAATTTTATCTTCACATTTAAAAAATCCACGATTTTAGTTTTCTTATTTTTAATTGATAAATTTTTTCCCACTTTTAAAAGATTACGTGATTTTAGTCCCCTTGATCAATTTTAAACTTATTGGTTGTATACTTTTTAATTATTTTTTAATAAATTAAACTTGTTAACAATTGAATAATTTTAAAAAAACATTTATCATGTGAATAATAAATAAACATATGTCAATCAACGTTACTAGATAAATGTTTGAAATTAACCAAAAGGATTAAAATTGTGAATTTTTTAAAAGCAAGGAATGAAATGTCTCAATTTAAAAAAATGAGGGACTAAAATTACAAATTTTTTAAAATGAGAGTTGAAATGTCTTAATTAAAAAATAGAAAACTAAAAGTACAAATTTAAAAAAATAGGAGGACGAAAATTTATTTTTTCTAAAATTAAATAAAATTAACTAATCTTCTTCAATATCATAAATTATTTTTTTTAGAAATTATAAGATTAACTTGATTAACCCTATGTTTGACAGAGAGGAAAGAAATTGAAGAAGAAAAGAAAATTTTAAAATTTAAATTAGAGGGAAAATGAAAGGAAAGAAAATTTAATTTTTTATTTCTTGAAGTTAAATTTTCTTTTGAGTTTTCTTTCATCTTTTCTTCAACCAGACAAATGAAAAGATATTGTTTTCTTCAACCAGACAAGATATTTTTATATGCAAGGACATATCTAGGAATGTATTAAAGGGACCGATTTTTTTTCCACAATAATTTAAATATTAATTTTTAATAAATAATGAGTTTTATAAAATATTTGTTATTAAATAGGATCCACTGTTATGATAAAATTAAGCAACTATAAACTTAAATATCATATTTTTCTTATTCATTTTTCACAATAAATATTTTTTCATTTTTATTTTTTATTTTTCTCATACATATACAAAAGAGTCTTTAGGGAGAGAGGATAAGACTCCTACTTGCCCCCCTAAATCCATCCCTCAATATATGTGTTTTATTTTCTATTAATTTCTTTTCCCTTTCACTCATTCCAAACTTATCCTAATATATTTGGTAGAAAAAAAAACTCAGAAGAAATATTTTTTTAGTTTGATTGGAGAGAAAATAAAACAAAAAGAAAGAGAAAAATTTACTCATAGAAACAAAAATTTAAAATTTTCTTTTTTTATATTTCATTTTCAATTTAATTTTTTTCCAACGATACGAACCATAAAAGAAAAGAGAAAAAAATTGTGAGTTTAGATTATTTTCATTAAAAAAACTAACAAATTAATAAATAACATTAATCTTTAAAAAAATTACTACTAGATTTTTTTGCTTGCACACAATTAACAACCCATTTAACATTTTCTTTTTGTTATTAACTTTAACATAGGAGTATTTCAGAAATCACAATATGTGTCCATAATAAACCGTGAGAACTCGAACCTACAAATTTTTTTCTTGAGATGAATTACCGTACAGAAAGGCAAAAAATTCTCGAAGTTGGGAATTGTTTAACATTGAGAAGGGAGAGACTGATTGAGTTACCGGCTGTGACGACTTGTTATTTGGAAGTACTTCTGCGGGTGAGTTTAATTATAAAAGAATGACGCGTGAGCATAGCAAAATCACCATCAAGTAACTAGTTACCGACAACATGCGACAGTAAATCGTTGGCGTTCACATCTTGTGTCTCGTAAAAAGACGCTTTGCTTTAAATTGCACTGCACTTTTTTGGGACCACCACTCCATAATTTATGGGCCGGGCCCATAGGCCCAAGCCCAGCAAGTAGTACTCATGCTTGTTTATATTATGAAATGGAGCTCTTTTAAAATCGACCCAAGAAAACGCTCTTCTAAAACAAATTTACGATAAAAAATTTAACCATGTTGTTTGTATATGTGTTATAAATTTATTTAATTTATTCTCTTAAATTTTTTAATCAACGGACATTTATTTTTTGTTCTTCAAAGCGAGAAGACAAAACTGAAAAAGATAAAAGATTGTCTTTTCCGTAATTCTGTAATATTTTTTTTTGTTATGCTGCCTCTTGATTAAGGTACATATTATCAGTCATCAGTGATTGTAAATGAATGTGGGACAATCTATGATAGAGAATTCGAACATTCAATTGTTGGAAGTTACTTTCGTCGTTTCTGTTCATTCTATCACAATTTTTGTTTTTATAACGATTGTCTTACACACAATTTTTTTAAAAAAAATGAGTAATTTAAACCATGAAAAGCATAAACTACTCGGGATGAAGAAGCTCTTGCTGTTATTTGCTACTAGTATATTGCTCTTCGTTATGTACTGACATCTATCATTTGATTTAATTTAATATATTGCCACGATTGATAGTTTGTTTTTTAAGAAAAGGGTAACTAACACGAAAATTTCTAGCAATAGACTAAACGTAAAAGAGTGACAAGCCAATAACCAACCAAAGGCATCCAAGAATTATAAAAAGAAGAAAATAGATGGAGAGGAACAAGAGAACAAGGTGCTGAGTCCTGTACCTAGTTTTACTCTTAGGTTAGAAAGGTGATTTGAAGAATATACTTCAAAAGATGAATCAAAGAGATACTTCACTTTTTAATTAACGGTTAAAAAATATACTAATAAATCAATGATTATAACTTTATATTTTATCCTCTATAATGTCTTCTTGAATTTTTAAGAAAAAAATTATTCAAAATAGTTATATGAATTGAAAGGAAAAAAAAAACAACTTTTTTTTATTCAGGATAACACTGAAATTACAAAGAACAATTCACATAAACAAGAAAAAGAGACTTTGGCCTCTTTTTTTCTCCTTGGGAAAAACTTGGGCTATACTTTCTAATTCTCTCTAGGGTGCGTAAAACTCGGCTGGCCAGAAGTTGAGGCAATGATTTTTGTGGAACTAAAAACTTTTTAATAAATATTATAAATGTTGGTCAAAACAATCTCAATTTTTTTTAAAAATATTAAAATGAAACTAATACACTTTCTCCCGTAAAAAAAAAAAAACTAATACACTTTCTAACAGGACCATCAATTCGACCTCTCACAAATCCTGAAAAAGATCAAAACTATTTTTTTTGCAATGGTTTTTATACAAAAGAAAGAACAACTCTGATTTTCTTCTCTACTTGGTGTAACAACTCTCTGCCCTGTCTTAATTTATAGTAGATGCTGAGGGTTTTTATTGGGTACATATTATCTAACACCTCACACACCATGAAGTAGGCATTTTTTGATGTAGTCATGCAGATGTACTTCTTGTACTGATCTGCTTTCTATATATATTAAATTACACCTTTGTCTTTAAAAAAATAAATGAAATTTTGTATGTGTGAATTATGCTTTATTAGATTTAATTTCCTCGATGTTAGATTACACTGATTAATATCAATAAAATGTGATATGATTGATAGATAATTTTATTTCTTAAATATACAATTATAAATTTAATTCCTAACTCATATATATGATAAAATATTTGTTGAAACCTCTTTAATAAATCTCAATACTTCAAATAATTAGTCATTAACTTTCAACTAAGAAATATTCTATTTCAACAAAAAAAAATACATCAATCAATAAATAGAGCTTAATTTTTAAAATCACTTATATGCCAATTAAATTCTTATAAATTCCAAGGTACATCCTTCATAATTAGAAACATAAGGAATCTTTTTCTTCTCAAGACTTTTTACTAAAAGATGGTGTTTTTCTTTTATAATGTGGCATACTTACGCTAGTACTTTTTTCTTTTCTCATACGAGAAAACTTGCTTTTAAATCAATCATATATGAAGGTGACCTTCTTGTACCTTTTCTTAATAACATTTATTTAACTTTTTTTTTTCTCTTGACTCATATTGTAAGAGCCTATCAAGCTTTTTCTACTAATTTAACTCATTGATTTTTCACCAACATTTCTGATCAATCTTAAACATGTCAATAATATCAGCCTCACTGACAAACATTAATTAATTGATTCTATGTAACATCATTAGGATTAGGATGGTCTTATAAAGGACCCCTGTACGTGCCATGTGAAAAGGTGAATGTCATACTATTGAAGTCAACATGTTTAACTATTGCTTCAAACAAGATATTCATATATTGTATTTATAGACAAATAATATGGTTTAACTCATTGATTTCTTACGAACATTTATCAATCTTACATATGTCAACAATATCAGCCTAACATTAATTGATTCTATGTAACATAATATGGTCGTATAAAGAACCCCTGTAGGTGCCGTGTGAAAAGGTGAATGTCATACTATTCAAGTTAAAATGTTTAGCTATTGCTTCAAGCAAAATATTCATATATTATAGGCAAATAGTGATATGGTTTAACCTAGCCTATGATGCAGTAAATTATTTTCTTAAATTCATCAAACACAGGAAACCAGAGACCCAATCACACAAAATGCCGTGAACGTGAAGACTGCACCAATTGCAGCAACATGGTTCAGTCTTATGATATTGACCCCATGATAAAAAAAACCAATTTTAGCTCAAACTGACAAAGCACAAACACGGAAACACAATGCCAAAACCAGTAACCCCAGCTTCTGTGTGTGTCTGCTAAAAACCATGGTGTGCACAAGTGCGGTTGTTCATTCAAGGCCTTGTAGTTTGTTCTATTGGTTTCACTGTTTTCAACAGTGACCCTTTACTAGCCTCCTTGATAATTGCATATTATGCCATTAAAAAACACGCAACATAGCTTCACAGAAAATTAAGCATGTACGCATAACCTTGTCAGTTTTTATTTTCTGCCGTTCACAAGGGTAATTGAACGCTAATAAAGCAAAAGTCTGACACAAACAAATAACAACTGAAAGTAGTACTAACTAAAAACAAAGGACGAAACTGAAATGTGCATTCTTGGTAGTTGTCAAAAATTTATAATGACAAATTCTACCCCAATAAACAAACACAAGACCAACATGATCAATGTTGCGTAACACTGTTGACAGATAACCAATCATCTCTTAAGTTTGTGGTCAGGAATCCGATCCATAGGCTTTAAGAGATATCATACAATCTCTTGAATGAATCTTAATACTTAGAGAAATTAGTCCTCGTGAATCGGGGTATACCTGATTTAGATGACTAATTTCCATGAATCATGAGCCGCAACCTGGACATCTTATCAAGCCATTCTCATTGCATTCAGGGCACCTTCTCAACCCTCCATCTTCATGCTCAAACACCTTCCTGCTACCACTGCAATTGGGGCATGGCACAAACCTGGCATCACCACAGTTGTCACACACAAACCCTGGATCCTGAGTGGGAAAACCCTCCAAAAGCCTTGCCAATTCCCCAGACTCATTCAGATGCTTCATTTCCTCAGCATTCCCCACATACCTCCCTCTGATAAAGACCTGAGGCAATGTCACTGCTGCTTTTCCACCAAGCAAATCCTTCAACTCCTTCCTATAGGACGAATCCATTGAGATGTCCCTCTCATCAACCGCAACTCTGAAGCCCCTCAGAATCATCCTAACCGAACAACAATCCTCATAGGTCTTTCGGATCCCTCTCAAACTAGTGCAATAAAGCACTATTCTGTCCTCAGTGCCAGACAAACGGCACAAACTATTATTAATATTATTATTCTTACCAAATGAAAAAGAAGAAGAAGAACAAGAAGAAGAAGAATGAAAGATCAAAGGGCTAGACCCCATTGACCTAACATCTCTAGATAGAATGTTTCTATCTAGATTCCTTGATGATAATGCTCTTCTGTAACTCCAAGCCACACTTGGATCCAACTTAGCAAGCAAAGCTTCCTCAGATAAGTGCTGCCAAAGTGGCTTCTTCGTTGTTGGTGCAGGAGATGTAGAAGAAGAAGAGTTTAAGTCCTTTTCCATTGCTGTTTGTGAAGTTTTCATTGATTCAAAGGAATCTAGAAGTTTCTTCCTTGCAGAACCATCAAATGCTGTGTACCTGCATGAACTTGGTTTGTCCAAAATGGAAGCGTAAGGAAGCTTCTTGGCATTTGCAATTTCTTGTTCTTGTTCTTGTTCTTCATCTAAGCCATCCATGAGTTCCCAAGTGTTGATGACTGAGTCCGGGGAGAGTGAGTGTTCTGGGTCAGTTTGGTTTGAGGTTTTGGTTATGTGGGGTTGGTTTTTTTGGGTAAAGTTTGAGTCTTTTTGGTCAATGGGGAGAAGGGAGCCATAGGTGGTGGAGGTGAGAGAGACAAGGTGGTGTGAGTCACCCTTTTTGATGGGAGGATGATGAACGAGAGGCATTGGGAGAGAAAGAGTTCTTCTTCTAACTGGTGCCGCTGCTGGTGAAGAAGCAGAGTTGATGGATTTGTGTGAAGCAGAAGAGGAAGAGAAGGAAGAAGAAGAAGAAGCAAGAGAAGCAGAAGGAGATGGATCCTCTTGGTTATTGTTGTTGGCCACTATGGTGATGGTTCTTGAGGCTGAGCAACCCATGATGATGATGATTTCACAATGAACAACAATAAGTAGTGTGCTTGCCTTGCCTACTACCTTTGCTTAATGATAAAAAAAAAATGAACACTTTTTTCTTTTTTTTTTTTCCTTCCTTTCTCTCTCCAAACTTTTTGGCTTTGTGAAGAAAGTCTTCTTCTTTGGAAGACCTTTGTGAAATAATGATTGTCCTTTGAGGTATTATTATGATGTGTGAGAGAGAGGGTCTTGGAGGCTTAGATGCAAAGGATGATTGTGGTGAGAGGTGGTGGAACGGTGCTTTCAATTGGGTTGGAGGGGGGAGGGTTGATGAGCATCAATATTCAATGCTATATGAAATTGGGAGCATGAGCATCCAATAGTGGTTAGGTTAGGACCATTTTTTAAAAATTACTGAGAATTGAATATTGATAAGGTCATAAGGGACCATTTTGTTTTTTTTAGGAGAATAAAGTGGTAAGAAAATATAAAGGGACACTAGGCATTGGAAGATTCCTGTGCAATTTTGTAGGGTATACACATTTTTCGTATCAAGGTTACTCAAGTTAAAGCCTCTTTTAAGTATTGTAATGTAACCTATTTTTAACATGTAAAAAGTAAAAACACAAGCGTATTTGACTTTCAAGAACCAAAGAAGAGACAACATGGTTAAATTGGATCTGCCAACCTCCCTGGTTTTTCAGATGTTAAATTAAATCTAGCAAGTTGCTAGTAGCAACATTTTTTTTTGTTTAGTTCGAAATTTAATAATGCACATCGTTATTTGCGACCTACCGTGCATTTAAATTCCTTTGAATTGTTGCCAGAGAAAAGAGAAACCGACAATCAATGGAACTTGAATCTTTGGATTTTACTGGATGTATTTTGCCTCGTTATTAATTAGAAAAGAAAGCTGGTGCAGTGGTGCTTGTTAAGGTTGTATGTATCTTACAAGGAAAGAGAGTGAAAATGATAAATACTCCAATGATGTGATGTAATGTAAAATAAAATTTGAGTGTGAAATAAAATCACATTATAATACGTGTAATTACAATTACAAATCTCCTCTTACACTTTTTTTTTTTTGGTATACTTTGCTTATTTGAACAGATGAATATTGGTGAAATTAACCTAAAGTCCCATTATCCTTCAGTTCCCATGTGAAGTGTACATTTTTCTTTATTTAATGCCATAAACGAGTCAATTTCAACTTTCAAGTGAAGAGAATTATAAAATATTCATCGGTCGGTAAGTTCACAAGCTGTATATCATATTCATAAGCATTGATTTTCATTTTGGTGGAGAGCTTGACTTGGTTGGACTTATCCAACCTCTCTCAAAACAAAGAGATCTAGAAAAGCATATCAATATAGTATAAAGTCGATAGTGCAAGCAGTTAGAAACTTCACCTTTAAAGCCAATGCATGTTCACCAGGTCAATTCAAGCAACCAACAAAAGGTTGGTTCATCATCTGAAACCTTATGATCAAGGTGTTCTAAACCTGTCTTTTACTATTAATTTTTTTCCTCATTGAAGTTAGTTTTGATATTTGAATTTTACAAAATTAGATATAATATATTTTGAGAACAAGTTTGTTTAATGTTTCAGATTGTCCTAATCTGACTTGATATTTTATATTTTTATATTTTAATAATTATATATTAATAGGAAGAATTCTTAACATGAAAATAAAATTTCACATAATATCTCAGTGTGTTTATATTAGTATTATTTATTTTAAAATAAATGTATGAAATGCACTTTAGTTTTAATTTTATATATTTTAATTATATAATTTAACTATTTATAATATTAATTTTGATAAATTGGGTCGTGTTTTGATATAAATAAATGATCTTATTAAATTGGAATAGGGACTAAAATAGATCCCTTTGGTGGAGAGGGGGTGAGTGTCTTAATATCTTTTGATATCCCTTTATGGTGATAAAGGGTATGCCTCACCTGAAAGAGAAAGAAGGGAAGTGAAACAATGACGTCGATTTTCTGCAGCTAGAAGGGGAGAAAATAATTGAATGATGCAATTAGGAAATGTATATCACCTCATATTGCAGCAACACAGTAAAATTAAAATATAAAAATGTACAAAATAAAAGTGGGAAGCGAATGATGAGATATGAGATAGTATTTTGGGTCATCTTACTTAATTCAAAGTTATAAATATAACTTCAAGAGATATCAGATAGTATTCATTAATGAGGTTGGCATTATTCAAAGAAAAATCGAAAAAAGAAAGATAGATTAGTACCTGTTTATTTTCATTTTCCTCGAAAACGATTTACTTCGTTGAGTCCTGCCTCCTGGCAACAATTAATGTGTTTTTCATGATAATAAATATAAATGAGATAAATATAGCAAATCCAGATAAGATTATAACGTGAGCCACAGGTCATAACTAACTGTCATAGTCCTTATTGATACACATCCAATCCAATTAATAGTGAATGATATAATTCTCATGTCGATTTAAGTCAAATCATTATTGTAATCATCAACAGATAACACCTACCAACATCTGGGGATATCACATGTCATATTATGGGAGTCATGTCAAGTTAAGCTGGTTGGTTGTTAATAAACGATTTTTTTAATCTTATGACACTATTAGCTTTGCATATAAAGATGATTAGAATATAAGTAAATTAAATTGCATGATAAAATATAAATGACTAAAAAGCATGTTGGCAAAATTAGATTCTTCCTAAGTAAGGATTAAAGTGTTGAGTTACAACCTTGAAAAATCAAAAAGTTAGAATTGTGATACAAACATGCATCAATGATTATAACTACATACTACAATCTCTAAAGTGACACTACATCCTTTATAGCAACCAAATGCTTTTAGGCTTAATGACAAAATTGAAATGTGGCGTGGTAAGAAACGATGAAAGCAAACTGAAAAAAAAAAATTGGATGAAATTGCCATCATTTCAACCCTCAAAATAGATTGAAACAGACATATCATAATTGAGAAGGACCACAAAAGGTAGCCAACCCGGGGCAGGTGACACCGAGACCACAGGCCACAACACAACTCCGTTGTTCATATGCGGGTCTGAGTTGCTATAGTAGCTGTCTCATATCTACTTTGTTGCTTTACTCATAACCCTTTTCAAATTTCAAAAGAAAAGGGGAAATGAAATGTTACAACCTTTATTATATGTTCTAAAAAACTGTTACCTGTGTGTTATTTACGGAAATAGATTCTCTGCATTCACACATTCCTAAATTTGAACCTTTGAATGAATATTGATATTTTGAATTAAATTTGTCGAGATAAATTATGAGTGGTCCAATCTATATATTTAAAGGTTCCGATCAACTGAATGGGTGAATGGGGAAATTTGCCAACTGCATGAAATACATATCCGTTATTTACCAGGCTTTGTTATCTCTAGTAAGAAGGTGAAATTGGAATTGCAATAGTGGCTTTCAGACTACTCATTGAGCTTTAAAAACAACAAAAGGGAGGTCATTGAAACTATCTTGAAGTGTGCTTATTAGTTTTTTTATCAGCTAATGTTTGTTGTTATTAGTTTTTTGTTAGTGTGCTTATAATATATGAATAATATGCTTGGATATTTTAAGAATAGTCTTTGATGCATTATCTGCACATAGTATTTAACTATTTTATCTCATAAATAAGAAATACTACATTCCTGAAATTGAAGATTGATCTTGTAGTAAACTAAAAAACTTTTGTAAGCTAAAATAAAGTTAGGGGATTGGGGGTTGCTCTGCAAACATAAATTGATGGTACGTCACATGAGCTATTTTGGGCAATTAGCAAATCCTCAGCAACATTCTTATTGCATAACATAACTAAAGCATTCTGGTAGAGCTATGCCATGATACTACTGATGCACCTGATCAGACATGGCAGAGTTCTTTCATGGAATTCCAACCAATCTGATAGAGCTACTAACTTTGACAGACCATTGATGTTTTTAATGAGCCAATCATGTAGAAATACTTAATTTTGACAGCCCTTATGTTCTGCTTGCGCATATTATCAAGAGCACTGTAGTTTCACACATTCAGCAAATAATTAAAATTTGGTACAGTTGTTCTTTGCAGTTTTTTAACTGAAAAGGGGCCTTAATTGCTACCATGCTGTCAGAATAAAAGGCAAGATTTTTACAATACATAATGGCTTAGCTTAAGAACAAATATGTGCAATGAAATTTCAAATGCTCCAATCTTCAAAATCTCAATCGTTTAAACCCAACTAACTATTTTAACCAATAGTAGAAAGTTTTACTAGCACTCCTCTTTTAATAAATCTATTTTAACCATTTGCAATTTCAGAAGAAGTTTTTGAACATCACACTGAAATTTTACATTTTCTGACTCAAGATTTAAAGTGATTTGGGTGGGATGTGCCAGGCCACTACTTTAGTGTAAGGCATGGGCAACACATGAGAATCCAAGTAGCAAGCTACTGTCAAGGGCCCTCTCCCTAAAAAAATAAATTTAATAACCAAATAGTTCACATATCAAATATTAAATTGATAAAAAAAAATAGATGCTGTACTTGATCTTTTTTTGTTGGCTTTTGCACATGTGGTTGATGCTTGTCCAGTGTGAGACTTGTCAAAGATGTTAGAAATACACAACATAAATTGTAGAGCTGATTAACAGCTTATTGAGGAGTTTAGGACTACACATGTTGGAACTGGAAAGCTTGTCTTCAGCTTACAAAGACAATAGACCACAAAACTCTTCTATCCTTATCTTCAAAATTGAAATCACTTGGACATGTTAAAGAAAAAAAAGTATAAAAAACATTCATTAACCAATGACAATGGTGTGTGAGAATACTAACCAACTTCACAATTAGTTTTATGTATTAAGCAATGACTTTATTGCAGTTTGTTTTATGATACACCAAAAGTGCTCCATCTTAGTTTCCCTGTGTACACAATGTCAAAAAATGACTCTTGCATCTTCCCCTTTCCCCTCTTAACTCACTTCATTGACTTATTAGGAGATTTAGGAGCGATTAAAGCAACATAATTTCAGCCATTGTAGGGCCAAATAAATAAAATTCTTGGAAGTGATTGGTTACTCACTCACTCTCTAACTTGTTAGCTGAAAATTTTACTATCTTGTTGGGTATGCCAAAACTAGTAGCTACATGTAGACCAACCTAATAACTTACACGACCAGCATTAAGCAGAATGGTATAAACAAATTAAGAAAGTATAAAGATGAGTGAATTCAAAAGAACCAATTCACCAGCAATACTCTATCTACCTGTACATCAAATTGAGGAGTTATGAAACTGGTAATCTGGTATCATGGCTACCTTTTTTCTAATTACAATTTAAATATTTTTTTGGCATTCATTTGTTATTCAGGACAGAACCTGTGAGGCTGTAACTAACACTTGTGGCAGAGGTTTACCATTTACATTTCAAATTTCATCTTTAATCTAGGAAATTTTGAAAAGTTAAGAACCCCATATGCCAGGAACATGTTGGACAAATTCCTGTAAGAATATGGCAGACCATGATAACTACCTTGTCAAAAGATGCAACGGTTAGCAACATATAATTAGAGTTCCACATTAGGAAACATTGAAAAAGACAGGTGTTTTATGACTAAACTCAGAATTAAGAAATATCAGTTTGTTTGAATAGTGTCACTGTCTGTTCTATAGGTTGGTACTTACACAGAATGAGTTTAATTTGTAAAATTGGAACCCATCAAAATTAGTTTCAGGCCAAAAACAATAAGATAATTCTAATTGATGCAAACTATCTAATATAACGTATTTAAGACAAAAAGATGGGAAGAGATTGTGGACAGTTTGTATAATTAGTAAGAAAAAATCCTTATATTATTTATATAAAACCAAAAAGGAAAATTTTGTACTTGTGGTTAGCTGAATTCGAAACTATTGTGGATGTACCACTTGATAATTCTGTTTGGATTGAAGGAAAGAAATGGAATAAAATGAAATATATTAAATGGAAGGGATTAAAATGGAATGGAATGGAATAAAACCTCCATTTGATTCTTTGGATATGTTATGATGGAATGAAACAAAATTCCCATCCCATTTTATTTCTCCTAAATTGAGGGGAAAGATAAAAATGAAGGTAAACAATGAAATAAGTTCCACTAGTTTTCATTATATTTCATCTTCATCTTACTTATTCAAACAATGGAACATAATATCATTATCCATTTTCTTTCATTTCATCCTCTTTCACCAATCTAAGCATGGCCTAAGTAATGAAATGACATGCTGTTGAGGGACTTCACACTCCCTGCCAAGTGCCAACAATAATAATAATAAAAAAAACAAAGATGAACCTCTTCATACTTTTTTTTTTTTGAAGTGAAAGCTCTTCATACATTTTATTGACAAGCACATGGTAAAGGTAAAGTGGGTTCTCACCAAAGAAACAAAACGAGTAATGAGAAAGATTTATTCTTCGTAATATTCAAGAAGCTAGAATAAAGGGTGGCGATGGCCATTGGCTAGGTTTGGACCTCATGTGGGCTTATATGCCTGAAAAGTTGAACCTCTTTTTCCTCCCCTCACACTCCCCATTTTTTAAAGTATCTTCACCACATTGATCAGTTTAAATATCAGGATGTTGAAAATATCCATTTACGAATTTATGCTGATTTTTAATATATTTTGGTTACTTCTCTAATTAAATTCAGACAGTTTTAATCAATCAATTTTACAGTTGCATCATGGAATTTCTCATTAGATGATGCAACTGTAAAATTGATTGATTAAAACTGTCTGAATTTAAAAATAGGAGAGAAAATGAAAAATAAGGTGGCATTTTATCATTATTTGTAAAATAGATGGAAAAAAAATGTTTTGTCAAACTGGCTCTTACCAGACAAGATGAATAATTTCATTACTTTGCATCTTTCCATCTATAACATTAGGGAAAGATTGGAAATCCCATGCTATACTCTAAAAGCAAAATTAGAAAATCTATGATATTTTCAGTCTAATGAGAATGTAAGACATTAGACTGTCTACAAAATCACAATTAGACTCGTACCTCTGTGTCCTTGAGTTCTAAGGAGACAGGAACCTACGTCTGCTGGATGAACCATGACCGTGTGATCAGAGCGTGATTAACCGCCTGATGAGCTTGTCTTTGGAGGAATCTCATCTTGGGCTGTAGAGGATCTTTCTTAGACACACTTCCATGTGCCAAGGATGATCACACGGTTGTCTGACAGATTTAAACTTTTAAACCATTCTATACCTTTTTGCACATTCATTATTAAAACTGATTCTACACTGAATTGGTTTTAAATTGGATCAAAATTGTTTAGTAAAAAAGCTAATCAATTTTGTCAAATAATATACTAGTTTGGGCATCACAAAAAAAAATCTAGTTTGGATTGAAAACCTTGTACAAAGTGGTTTATTGTGGTATGGTCTAATTTATTTTTTAAATATCATGTAGGAGTACAACCCTATTTGAGTTGAGTAAGATTTTGGTTCATAACAGTTTTAGTCTACATTGTTCAATTGTCTAGCTAGCATGCTTTGTTTGGACTTTCGATCCACATGCCTTTACTTTATAAATGGAAGTTAATTTATTGAAAATCATTCCTTAATTTGTCGTATTTGTTGGTTGAGTTATCCTCTGCATGCCAATCAGATGCAATTTGGCAAGATAAGCTGGCAGTTAACAACTGATTTTGACCTTGTGACACTACGCAGTGTTTCATATAAAGAAAAGAAGAAAAAAAACAAAAAGCTAAAAGGGAAAATTAAATTGTTGCCCATAGATATTATGTCAAATTTGATTCTTCCGGGGTAAGGATAAGGTAGAGTTACAAACTAGAAAAATCAGACGTTAAAACTGTGAAAAAAACATACATCAATAATTACAATTTCATAGTTCAGGCTAATGACAAAATTACAATGTGGCCTGGTAAGAAATGATCGAAACAAACTGAAGAATTTGAAGGATATTGCCATCATATTTCAACTCTTAAAATAGATTGAAACAGACATTTCATAATTGAGAAGGACCACCGAGACCACAGGCCACAACTTCATTGTCCCTGAGGTTCTCAGCTGCTAAAGTAGCTGTCTCATCTACATTGTTGCTTAATCATAACTCTTTTCAAACTTAAAAAGAAAAGGCCAAATGTTACAGCCATTGTTTTAGAGAATGTTTCCTGTGAGAAGGTGAAATTCGAATGGCATAGTAGCTTTCAGATCACCAGTTAAGCTTTACGAACAAAATGAGGACAGAGAATAATTTGCTTGGATATTTTTAGAATAGTTTTTTATGTATATCATTATCTGAACATCATAATTCATCTCGTCTCATAAATAAGAATATTACCTTCCTGAAATTGAAGATTGATCTTTTAGTAAATTAACAAACTTTTGTAAGCTAAAATAAAGTTAGGGAGGGGGTTGTTCTGCTAACATAAATTGCTGGTACATCACAGCTATCTTGGGCAATTAGCAAATTCTCAGTAACATTCCAATTGCATAACACATAATTAGGCATTCAGGTTGTGCCATGATATTGATGCACCTGGACAGACATGGCAGAGTTCTTTCATAGAATTCCAACTAATCTGCTAGGGTTATTAACTTTTGACAGACCTTTAATGTTTAATGAGCCAATCTGGTAGAGCTATTAATTTTGATAGCCCTTAAAGTTCTGATTGGATAGTTGATAATCTCAAGATTATCAAGAGCACTGTAGTTTCCAATTGGTACAGTTGTTGAGAGCACTGCAGTTTCACATTGTGTACAGTTGTTGAAGCAGTCTTTAAACTGAAAAGGGACCTTAATATCTACATGCTCATACTAAAAGGCAATATTATTACAATACATAACAGCAAAATAAGAAAAACTGCAAATTTTTTCTCCTACTGCCAAATTCACATTTAGGAGAAATCTAATGCCAAGGATAAATTACTCAATTTTCTGGATATGGTACTTATTTCACAGAACCTATATGGTTCAACATATCTCCCAAATGCTCTCGTCTTCACAACCAAAGCAGCAATAAGAAAGTTTATCTGAATTTAAATCCAACAAATTAATAGGGTACAAAATAATGGTACTTTGAGTCTAAGTCTTTGAGCATCCATAGGATAATAGCACCAAAATAATAAGTTGCTGAGCTACACATATCAAATCAGACATTCACAGATGATTATCTTTTATTGTTAGCTTTTGCAAACATGCTTTGTGCTTTTGCGGTGTGGGACTTATCAAAGATGAGACAAATATATAGCTGATTACCAACTTATTTAGGAGTCTCAGACTACACTCGCTGGAACCTAAAAGTTTGTCTTTAGTTTATAAAGACAATGGACCTCAAAACTCTTCTATCCATCTCTTAAAAACAATTAAATCACCTGAACATGTTTAGGAGCAAAAAAGTATAAAAAGCACTTGTTAACCCTGAGGAACAGTAAATAAAAGGCACCCTGGAAACATTCCAGATCATGTGACAACACAATGGAAGCTAGTATGAAAGCAGCAACAATGACAACAGTGTGTGAGAGAGAATATTAGCATACTTCACGATTAGTATGCAATGCCTGCTTAATTGCAGTTTGTTTTATGATACACCAAAAATGCTCCATCATCTAATAGATTATATTCCCTTAATACAGAAGAAAGTCAAGAACTGATTAATGCATCTTCTTTGTTCCTCTCTTAAGTCATGTCATGACATATTAGCGGATCGGGAGCGATTAAAGCAACACAGTTGCAAGTTGCAACCTTGTAGGTCCAAATAAATAAAATTCTTTGAAGTGATTAGTTGCATTCTACCTTGTTTGCAGTAGTTATACTATCTTAACTGAATATGCCAAAACTAGTTAGTACTTGCAGGTAGACCAACCAATAACTTACGCGACCAGCATTATGCAGAACAGTATAAACCACTAAGAAAGCATATAGATGATTCAATTTGAAAAAACCAATTCACCAGTTGTATCCCATCAAATTGAGAAGTTACGAAATAGGCATCATGTGTAGGAATGAAAAAATGAAATTACTTTGACATGTGTAGGAATGAAAAGGCACAAAAACACTTTTAACCAAGAGGAAGAACAGTAGGAAAAAGGCACCTCCCTAGACACAATACAGCTTATGCCCTACAGAGAATACTAATCTTTCATGTAGTTTTCTTAATGAACCATGATGCATCATAAATGCTCCATCATTTTATAGACTATTATTTCATTTGTACAGAAACCATGTGTTGCAAAAATGCATCTATTCGTTCCTCTTGATTCAGATCATTGTCATGTCAAGAGATTGGAAAGCCATTATTGGATAAGCAACAAAATTGAAGCCATTATTTGATTAGTACCAGTAGTTATGCTACCTTGTTGAATATATGTCAAAGTTAACAGCTGCAGATAGACCAACCAAACAACGTATAAACGATTAAGGGACAAAATTACATGGCATTTGGAAAAAGTATAATGATGATTAAATTCAAAGAACCCAACCCACCAGACATAAGGTACGGAACAGATCCATAGCTAAATCATGTTGGGTTCAGCTTCTTGTTACAATTAATCTAATACAATTGTTTTCCATTCATTTTCGGATTGGTCATGTATTTGTATAATATTACAATCTACCAGTAATGATCAAACATTTATGACAACCATGGCTCCTCGTGTAACTAACACTGGTAGTCGGAAAAGTTTAGGTTAAGACACAGGTTTATATAACTCAACGCTGAGGCCTTTGGTCACGACCTTTCTTGAACATGATCTGTTCTATAGGCTCGAACCTCTGTGTCCTTGAGTTCTAAGGATTTATGAAGCATCGACATCGGACACAACACGGACATGTGAACACCTGTAATGTTCAAAATATAGAACGTAATACGAGTGTCGTGTCAGTGTCGGATACTGACACGGACGCGGACGCGTGTCGGACACGGCAAGGGGTTGGAGTGTCCGTGCTTCATAGGACAGGAACCTACGTCTGGTGGATGAACAATGACGGTGAGATCAGAGCGAGTGATTAACGGCCTGATGAGCTTTTCTGTGGAGGGGTCTCAATCTTGGGCTGTAGAGGATCGTTCTCAGACAGTTTCACTTATCCGGGATGGTGACATAGATGTCTGACAGATCCAAGAAACATTTTATACCCTAAAATTTTTTGCACATTCTTTCATCATTGAAAAACAGACCCAACCTCATCCTTGTTGCCAGACCATAAGGGCTATGAATGTTGTAACTGACCATGCCGCCTTCCATGTCCCTTAAATTTACAATTAGGTGTTCATGTTTTTAATTCTCTTTCTGATTCTATTTTTTAAAATCTGAAATCGAAGATAGTATCAAGGATTTATAACACTTGCACACGTCCAACCGATAGACCCTCTTGGAGTCTTGGTCCTTCCGATTAAATTTGTTTATTGTTTCAAGACTTTCCCATGGAGAGTTCCTGTTTAATCATGTTAGGCCCTATAATTTTTAAACTTTACACATTGATGTGCCATGTCATATGAATATCTTGTTATGTATTATAATCATTATTATACGTTTTTGCAATGTCCCCTTTCATGTGGTTTACTTCATGGTGCACCAAAATGCTCCATCATGCCACGGATCATATTCCCTTGTATTAACTCGAAAATGCATAATTCAACTAAAAAAAAAAACTTGCAAATGCATATACTGTGGGGAGTTGTTTTGGGCAGCAATTAGGGGTGGAATTGAGTCAAACCAAGTCAAGCTTTATTAGACTTGAGTTCGGCTTGAGTTAAATACGTAAGACTTGAGCTCGGTTCATTACCTGTCATAGGCTTTTTTTTTAGACTCGGCTCGGCTTACATAAAAGTCTGGCTTGGTCCACGAGCCTATTTAAAAGCTTGCTTAAAGACGTTTTTGATTAATTAATTATTTTAAAACCTAGTGAAATACTAACTAAAAAAAAACTTATAAATTTCGTATAAGTAATGTACAAATTCAAAAATAATTGATAAACAAAATCATATTGAATTCAAGTCGTTAAAGCAGAAAGTATATAAAAAGAAAATAAAAAGAGCATAATATTAAAAAATGTATGAATTAGACATGATTTACACTAATATAACCAAACAAAAATTATTATTAGTTAAAGTAACAATTTTTAATCCAATTTTTGAATATATAATTATATTAAATATTTTTTTAAAAAATATATTTACAATAATTTCATCTTAGTCTACTCAAGCCATATCTTATATACTATTGATTGAGGCCGTACCCGAATCAAATGAACATTAAAAATTTAATATCTAGGAAGTGATCATAGGTCGTCTCCCAACGAGCAATGATCAACCAAACGTTCATAACAGATAGTAATCAAACAGTAACAAATTGGGGGATTGTTTGTTTTTGTAAATTAAACAACAAGCAAATTTGAATTAGAAAATAACAGAATTAAAACATGTTTCCCCTTGATTCACAAGCAAGTCTCTTATATTAGGTTACGAGAATTTATCCTTAATCAGTTCAACCACTTAATCCAACCCTAAATTAAATTACTAAGCGAAAATTAACATAAGACTGTCATTATGTGATTAAACAACACATACACCAATTAATCGTGAACGAAACTGATCATTAAGCATGAACGTAAATTAAGCGCAAAGATAATTAATCAAGCACTAAGCATGCATGGATTAATAACAACAAATACAAAAAGTAATTGGTGAAGAGGAAAAACTGTATTCAATAGTAATAACAAAACCTCAAAGAGAGTTGTGCTTGATCCTCAAGAGAAAACAATGCTGGAGACTTAGCCTTCCATTAATCAGTAGAAATGAAACTCTAGATTGAAGCCGAAACGAAATTGCAGAAAATGAATTTTATTCTATGTGAACAGTGTGCATGAACAGTAATAAAAACTGGAATCCTAAAATCCTAGAATTATTCTCCTATCCGAAAAAAAACTCCCTAAACTAAAACCTTGGTGCTGTTATATAAGTCATCAGTCCCAATGCTCACAAATATATTTTAAGTCCAAGCCCATAAACAAAATAAAATAAAATTTGGACAAGATAAGATAAGATTGGATGAAATAAAATCTAGACGAAATAAAATCTAGATGGAATAAAATCTGGATAAGATAAGATTTGATAAAATAAAGTTATTATTATTATTATTATTATTATTATTATTATTATTGCTGTTGTTGTTGTTGTTGTTATTGTTAGTTAAACATGCCGGCTTGTCAAGCTTAACAAGTTTTTTTTATAGTTTGAGCTTGGCCTTTTAATCAAAAAAGGCTTTTTCAAAAGCTTGAGCTTGACCTTTATAGTAAACAAGTTGAGCCGAGCCGAGCCTCACATAGGCCGAGCCAAAGGCGCTCGACAAACTGCTCAGCTCATTTCTACCCCTAGCAGCAATTGCTGGTACACCCAGCCATTTCGTATTTATTAAAAATTTAATATATTAATAAATTAATTTATTAAAAAATATATAGATTAAATAATTCGTATAAGTTATATCAAAATTAATTGTCACAAAATTTATTATTTAAATTTACACGGGTATTAAATATACATTATAAATTTTAGTGTTATGTATAACATTATTTATTTTATAATGTAATTGACTCATTAGCTTAGTTGATTAGAGCGTTGTGTTAACAACCTAAAAGACACATGTTTGATTTTTGCTTAGGCCATTAATTTGTAAAAATATTTTTTGAAAAAAAATAAAAAAAACTTTCGAATTGGACTTATACAGATCAGCTCATACAGATCCTTTTACGAAATGGCAAAATGGAAAAAATATGAAATTACTGGGTGTACCAGAAATTTTGTTGGGTGCGCGTAACAGTGCCCACCAGTTGCCTATACTCTTAGCAACCCGCCAATCAAGCCCAAAAGAGCTACCCAAAAGCCCAAGCACCTCGTGGACTACGAATTAGAGTAGGGAGTGAAGCTGGTTGTTATGCACCAAGATATTTGTTACAAGTTGTTAGGGTTTTTTTTTTAATCAAATTCTGTTAGCGCTAACTTCCACTATGGAAGGTTCCAGCGAGTGCACGTAGGCTGCCATGATTGACTGACAGTAGCATTAAATAGGTTGAATGTAATGAATAAGATGCAGAAATACATATTACTCCGTTTTCGTAACTTTGTCGCTTGGGAGGGAGCCTTGACCTCAAATACAAGGCAAGCGCATAACATATACTCATTCCTCTTAGTAGTTTAAATACAAGGAAAAAAGCCTATTTAAGTTCCAATAAATTTGTTCAAATTGTTGTTGACAAAAAGGTCAACTATACTGATATTTACATGACCATGAGATTTGGAACCTGTTTGGAAACCAAAAAGTGCAAAAACCTGTTTGGAACCATAAGAAAAAGGCACATCCTGGAGACAATGTGGCAATGGACGTTAATATGACAGTAGAAAAAATAAAAATGGTTCAAGAATAACCAACTTCAGTCAGTTTCATTTATTATGCAATGCTCCTTTTTCATGTAGTTTACTTCATGGTGCACCAAAAATGCTCCACCATCTCTCATAATTAAATTCCCCTGCACTTGTTATAGAGATGCTACACATGTGAAAACCACGTTTTTCATTTTTCCTTTATAACTTTTGCAAGTCATATTCTGTTCTTACATAACCCCAAGTCTGCTTACAAAATTTATTCACTATTTTAAGGAAAGCTAACATTGAAATGAGCATCTACTACAAATTCATGCAAGAGAAATACTAGCGTAAACATTATTTTAAATACTTTTTTATGATTGATTAAAATTTATTAGAAATCATCAATTTTAATAGATTTTGTTTATCATTTAATATAAAATAGATTTTGTTTATCATTTAATATAAATCAGGAAAAAGATACATTATATGATAAGCAAAACCTACAAAAATCAATAATTTTCAATAAATACTAATCATAAAAAGAGTTTTCAAAAGAGAACGTCATAGAGAGTAGATAATATCGCTAGCATTCTTCATTCATGCAATGCAACTTCAAAGGTCAATACAATTAGGTGGCTAGAATCGTCAATAAAATGATAGAAATATAATCAAAATAATTGCTAAGAATTCAGAGAAGTTAATGAAGTAATCAAGCAATTATTGCGACAATGATCATAGCCAATAGAAGAAAAAAAAATACAAGGAAGAAAAGAGTATAGCTTAGCTACCTAGCTGTGTACTTAGGTGGCTCTTGCTTGAAATGGGTACTGTACTGGAATTAGAGTTTATCTTTTCATGCACAAAGTTTTGGCCCTCGTTCTACTACAGTATACAGCAGTATGGATATGGTTCACATTAATTCTCCGAAAGTAATCTATCCCTGCGGGCTAGCCTGAGAAAGGGTGTTTATAATCTTGTAGTGATAGAATCAAGCATCATAAGAGCTTTCAAAGCCTCTAATGAGTATTTCTTTTTCTAGAAAAGATGAATATTTGGGATCAATGCTGCTGCTGTTATGTAGGAAACACCGTGGCAGGAAGATTGTATTTGTATCCTTGTGCAATACTCAGACCAATTCTGTTAGAAAAATGACACAAAGGCCGTGATGCTAGTCCCACATCGAGTGTTTTTAACAAAACAGGCGCATATATATTACTGGACGCTGAGACCTTTGGTCACGACCTTACTTGAACAGGATCTGTTCTATAGGCTCGTACCTCTGTGTCCTTGAGTTCTAAGGAGACAGGAACCTACGTCTGGTGGATGAAGAATCATGACCGTGTGATCAGAGCGTGATTAACGGCCTGATGTGCTTCTCTTTGAAGGTGTCTCATCTTGTGCTGTAGAGGATCGTTCTTAGACACTTTCATGTGCCTGGGATGGTCACACGGTTGTCTGACAGACTTAAATAACCTCTTTTTATTGTAATCAGTTTTGCTTTGCTTATTTGAGGGGAAAAAATATGAAACCGATGAAAGCATTTTTTTGTTTGACCAAATTTTTATATGTCCTATTTCATTACTAATACTATGTTTTTTGATATCTAGGATAATACAATTTATTATTTTGAGCTTCAATATTTACAAGAAAAAAAAATATTAAAAATGTGTGCCCTGACACTAATGCAACTATGTGCCCCTAGCTTTCATAATGTTAATTTTAACCATTTTTCACTCTCAATTTTCTTCTAGTTTTAACTATATTTTAAACTGAATCATTAATTAAACCAATAAGAGTACTAGTTACAGATTACTAATTCAAACGTATTTAATTCAAAATTTAACTAATAACCTTAATAATAAATTAAAATCAACTTATAAAAAAATCATTTTTTATTGATTGGTGAATTACTAATCCATCCTTGAATATCATGCTAATAAATTATTAACAAATACACTACACTTCTTACTTATAAATTTGACCAGTGGTAGTATAATCTTATTTTCTTAAATACGAAGATTCGAGTAAAGTCAATAATTTAGCATTCTCATCAATTGATTATCTTGAAAGTACTTGTTTATTTTTTAAAAATTGACATTGCAAATTAAAATTTTCCATACAAGTTTCCTCAATCCTAATATAGTGATAGTGATAAATAGAACTAAGACAACAAATTAGTACTAGGCTCTGTCAATCTTCATAGGCCAATACTTTTACCACTCTTTAATAACTTATGACCCGATATTTGAAGGTGAGGATAACAATTGTAACAAGAAAATTACAGGAAATACGGATTTTATTACATGCACGTAAGAAACACATCAAATTTCCACTCTCAAGAATCCAAAGAAAAGATAACAATGCATGCTCTCAAATCCTCAACATGCTAACTAACATCTTGCCAATGCAACTTCCTAAGGATGAATATTTAGACAAAAAAAAACATTAAAGAGGCCCTGTTCTAAGTGCATTGTCAAGATCAGCAATGAGATCATTCACATCCTCAATTCCCACAGATATACGTACAAGATCTTCAGTTAAACCTCTGGCCTCACGAACTGCAGCAGGTATGCTTGCATGTGACATAAAGCATGGCATGCTAATAAGGGACTTCACACTCCCTGCCAATAACATAAAATAACAAGGTCAACAGGGTCAGGGTCAACCTCCATACAATTAAGGGGTTAATTTCTCCAAAGAAAAATAAAGTTTGAGATTTCAAATTTTACACACCTAATTGTGAAAGATAAGTGCTCATTGTTCAAGAACCTAGAATATGAGGTGAGTAAACCCTTGGGTCTACCATTATGTTTGGACATGTATGTTAGAAACCTACCCTCAATTTTTTATTTTAATTCTGACTAATTTCAGTGCCAGAAAATTAAAATCCCCACATAAAATATTAACTTACAGTTATTCTGCGAACTAAATTATATTTGCAAATTGCAATAGAGAAAACTAGTGTTCATATATTAAATTGAATCAAAAGGTTTGTTTAAAGAATTGTAGAATTTCATACAATCTGAATTGTCATTTAAGAACTGCTATCCTGGAGAATCTATCAAATACAATTATATTATTACAAGTTGACAATTCTCTCATTAGAGCATTATGTGGAAGAATTATTACCAAAGCTGACGGTTATACTGAAGTATTTGGTAGTTTCAACAATATGCTTTGAAAGTTCCAATGAACCAGTCAAGAAGCTAAGCACAGATCCTGCACCCTTTGCCTGCAATGAGACTATATGAATCTCATGATAATAAATAGTAACAACAATCTTAAATTTTCAACTTATACCATACCTGAGAATAGTGTAAATCACGACCAGGATGACCAGGCAAGCCAGCATAATTCACTTTCTTCACTCGAGGATGGGAGGCAAGGAACTCAGCAATCTTCTGTGCATTATCCTGCACAAAATCAGAAGTATAAAGCCAATCATATAAGAGATTATGGATAATGTGAAGCATAACCCAATTCACCGAGCACAAGCAAATTCTGAAAATTCATTAAATATTCAAGCAAATGACTCGTGAGTTGGAAAAAAGGGATATTCATATCCCTCTACAAAACTAATTCTAACAAATAAGATAATATCAAAATGAGAAATCGACTGCAAAAGGAATTTTCTTTAAGAAAAAGGATAAAATTCCTAACTGATAAAATTTAAAATCTGAATATTTCAAACCCTAGTCCCAAGATGAATACAAGTATTCAACGACTACAATATCTTTATCCCACTAGGTAAAGTGAGCTATATGGATCAAACAAAACCATTGGCTTGGTTAAAAACCAAATAATCAAGTATATTATTTACCATGAGATCCCTTTTAATCAATTCCTCCAATGGCCTTTCTGGTTTCCCTCCCCTTCTCTCAGGAATAAAAGCAATTAACAGATTTTTTGTTCTCTCTTTTGCCGATAGGTGTCACACCAACATCTTGTGTACAATCAAACTCCTGAGATGAATCCCTAATTAAAATAACTAGCACTCTGTCACTGTCTCTCTGAATTCTTTTTATGTACCTTCTTCATTCTTATGAACTTATTCAGCCAGTTGCATTCAGTTGTTCACTAGACTAATCATTAAAAAATCTTTAACTACTCTCACAAATAATATAGTGACAAGCAAGACATGGCCCCAATATTATTATATAAATAGCAGAAAGTAGCACCTGTTGTTTTTCAATTCGCAGGGCCATTGTCTTGATTCCTCGCAAACAAAGCCAACAGTCAAATGGTGCTAAGCCTGAACCCTCTGCATTTTGCAAGAAATACAATTCCTTTCCCAACCTTAAGATTGACAAAAGGAGGTAACCATCCGAGAGGGGATGCAAAATGAGTAATGAGTACTGATCAACACCACAGTAATTAAAAAGAATAAATATAAAAATGACAATTCCATTAGAAGTAAAATTGCAAGTAGTTTTTGAAAGAATAAAATCTTTAACTCAACTTTGGCTTAAATAAAGCTTATAAATAAAAGACTAAAAAAGGAATGAAAGAAATAGTGACAAAAGTATCATTAAATAATTTTAAAGGAGCTCAAGCACATTGAATTTAACAAAGCAAAGGGATTACTTCCTTCTCCCTTTGGTTTGCAATAAGAAAGGACTTTTCTAATAAAAAATTCAAATCATAATAATCTAAACTTTGATTTAAAACCAAGCTCATGGAACTTTTCACTATAAATCTTACGAAAATAATTCACACAATTCACAAGCAATTCAAATATGCATCAGTCCATCTTGTAGAAGAGCTTGTCAAAATTTACGGATCCATTTATTATATTAACAGATAAAAGCATTTACTCATAAAATATAAATAAAAAGATGCTCTTCAATTAAATATAAATCACAGTATTACTGAAAATGAGATAGACTGACAAGTTCAAATGACAACAACAAATTCACATCTTTAATATCTGAAAATCTGAGAAACATTAAAAGGGTACCTACTTTTCACCCTTCACAGCAAGCACACCAGCCATAATGTCACTATGTCCAGCAATAAATTTTGTAGCAGAGTGCATGACAATATCTGCAGCACAAAAAGTACTAGTCTGAGTATACTTTGAGTAGAACTAGGCATGTTGAGGTGTTCTTAATAAATTCCTTTATACATTAAAAAATAAGAATGAAAAATGGAGTTTGCATTTCATCATACCCTTTACAAATATTTATACTCAAATGAAAATGGAGTAAACATTACAGTGAAAATATAGTGCTAAGCAACCAATCAAAATGGATACGTAATTTTGTCATACATATACTTTGGTATGAGACACAAATGCAGAAAAGCCTGTACACCAATGATGAAGTATATTGCATTTTTTTTTCACTGTCACTGAGGAATTGGAAATGGTTTTCAATAATTCACTCCCCAAATTCCATCCTTAATTTCCAGTCTGTGTTAGCAAGCATGTTTTAAAGGAGTAAATATATTTGTAGTCATTAGCATACAATACTTATACCTGCTCCAAGTTCCAATGGCCGAGACAACACAGGTGACATTATACTATTGTCCACTAACACAAGAGCACCATGTGAATGAGCTATCTCTGATATTTTCTGGACATAAATTAAGAAAGGAGAAAGAAAAAGAAATTTTATATTATTGAGAGGAGAACCATTTTAACAATATTTCTTATCAGAACTTCATGTCATAGGATTTGAATTTTGATGTTTTATATTAGATATCTGCAAATAAATAAGTCACACAACAATGACAAAGCAGAGAAGCTAATAGTAATTCAGGAAAGAAAACTCCTATATATTTATGAAGGACAAGTGTCTAATATAATCTGAAATTGTAAGTTATTGCCAAGAGAGAAAACATGATTAATAATCAATAAGTACCCTTGTATCTTGGTAGGAAAAAAAATGATGGAAAAAATACTTATTGCTGGTAATCATAGATATACAACCTGATTGAAATTAAAGCCAAGGTATGATTTAGGGATTATTCATAATTGTAACACTCCAAACATAAAGGAAAAAAAAAAGCATCATGTTTCCTGAAGTAACAATATATCATTTTCTTTTCATATTTTCAGAAAAGGGAGGGGGAAGGGGCATCAGAGTGCATTATTGAAAGACATAAATTCCACGGCATTTCACCATTTCCTGAATGCTAAGACATAAATATTCCTTTGCACTTGAGATTTCAAATTTAGATACCAATTACAAAACTTCCTAACAGTTTCTAACGTGTGACACTGAATTAGGAAAAGAAGATGGACAACAACAACCACCATAGAAAAACTTAATCAATATTATTGACACTCCGAAAATCAGAACTACAAAATACGACACCTTACTTGAATATCAGAAATTTGTAGCCGAGGATTGGTTGGACTCTCAAGCCACACAAGCTTAGTCTTGGGTCCAATGGCTGCTGCAACCTCATTTAGATCACATGTATTTGCCCGCCTGCACAAACAAGAATTGAAGTAAGATCACTAATAGACTTATGCTCCACAGAACCAATAAAGTTGGCTGGTTTGTTTGTATATATAATTACTCAATATATAGTAAATAACTAAGCACAACTAACAAATCAGACTAACTTCACCACAATTCCAGTCCTTGGAACCACTTGAGACAGCAACCTATCTGAGCCACCATATACATCATCTCCGGCGACAATTTCCTCGCCTATATGTACATTGTCAGGAGTAAATAACAAAGAACTATCATGTTATATCAAAAAGAAAAACAAAAAGCTATCCTGTAAGAATACATTGCTTGCAGCCCCACAGTTGATTAGTAAATTTTCTATGTTCTAGTTTAGTTATGAATCCAACACAGTAACAATCAAGGGAAAATTGTAAGAGTAACGAGACCACCCTGCTGAAGCCCCATAGTAGCTTAAAAATAATGTTACACTATGTCACATTGTGCACCAGTTTAATATTTTCATAGTAAAATTATAATCTAATCACACATTTAATAAAAGTAACCTTACACCTTGTAGTCGTAGATGCTTAGTAAGTCAATCGAAATTCAAATAATTAACAATGAAGAAGGATCAGAATTTTTCACACTGAAGAAAGAAAAGGTACCAGTTCCAACAAGACGAACAACAGCACTCAAAGCAGCCATTCCACTGGTGAAGCACAGGGCTCTATCTGCTTTATCAAGCTTTGCTAGTAAACTGAGAACATAAAACATGCAAATTAAAAGAGGATAGACAAAAAAACATAATATGGAACATCCATAGTTGCAATACAAAACACAAATCATTCACATCATGATCAAACCTTTCTAAAGCATCTCGTGTAGGATTTCCACTTCTGGTATAGTCATAGGGGCCGTTTTCTATTGCAGAAGGCTGCATGAGGAAGAGCATAAGACATAAAGAAGTTAAAAGAAAGGTATTCAATAGGGATGCCAAATACACTAAATATCCATTTGTTCATCATAATAATACACAAAATCAACAAATCCAGCTATAGGGACTTCTGTCACATAATAATACACAAAATCAAAGCTTCACCTGCTTAAAAGTAGCCGTTTGGTAAAGAGGGGTACTAATTGCTCCAAAAGGATCGAACTTACTCTCGAAATTCATCACCAATGTTGAAATACTAGGCTCCCCTAAATCCTCTTCTGCAAACAGAAAGAATTAGCAATTACACACAACAAAAACCATATATATCTGGTGTCAGCCCAGGAAACACAGCACATACCACTTAAGCTCAAGGAAGCATCATCCACCAAAGATGATGATGATGATGACTCCACATCCATCTCTCTATTTTCAACCAAGCAATTCAGCTTGAACCCCTCAGCACACAACTCTCTCTTGGTACTGAAATTTTCTGACTTGTTAAACCCCAAGCACTCACACCTGGTTGCAGTAGTTGTGCTCTGAAACACACCATGCCAAGGAGAGAATGAGAATCATTATACAAATGAAAATGGGTTACATCATTGAGTGAAAAAAAAATGATTTTGAAGCATGTTTTGAGCTCTTGAAGCAAAAGGGGAATGAAATCAAGTTTCCAAACATCATGGGGGTGAAAGTTCACACTTCTCATATCTAGAAAAGACTGCATTTTTTTTCTCGTTTTAGCATTTTTACTCCAAAATCAAGAGTGTATTTTCTTGTACTCTCTCAGGAAACAAATACAATGGGAATATACACAGCAAATGAAGAGCAGAAAGAAGAAAATGGGAAAGGTTTTTTTTACCTGAGCGTAACGATCAATGACGAGGGACCGAAGGAAGGGCTTCGGAGAAATTGCAGAAGAAAACATTATTGAAATTGATATGTTTGGAGCAGTGTTATGTTGTCGTCTGCGCTTGTGTTAGTCATGGATTGTGTTCAATTTCAATGCCGCCTTTGCATTTGGTCACCATTTCGGCTTGTGGGGGATTTCTAAGAATTTATTAGGAAATTCATTCGTTTATTCACTATTCTTTTCTTATTTTTGTTTTTGTGAAAACGAGTGTTTGTTTGTGTACTATTTAAAAAAAAAACTTTTTAATTTTTAGCAATCACAAATTTAAAAATTTGTTTAATTTGTTAGTTTATAAAATTGTTATTTATTTTTAATTTTTAAAATTAAAAATAGAAGCAATTTTTAACTGTTTAATTTTGTATTTTTTTTATTTCTCCATTGAGAAAAGAATAAGATGTGAAAAATAGGCTATTTTTCATGACATTATTGTAATATTAAAAACAAAAAGGATTATGATCTGAGATACAAAATGCATGAAAAGAGAAAGAGGCATCCATCTAGAGAGCTATCAAGATGCGAAACAAACCAAACAAAAAAGAAGGTGTGTGTCCAAAGTTAATTATTGACACTTTTGATTTTTTTTTTACTATATTCTCTTCTTTCATTCTCTTTTTACTCTTTTATTATGGTCTTCAATTTGAAGATAATAATAGAAGACCCTAATGATTGTTTAGTTAACATATAACAAATAATATATACATATTTTTAAATATTATATTACTTATACCATTCATCTAATTTAATTATTGATCCATTGATTTTATTAATGATTTCATTGACTTAATATTTTAACGGAGATAATCGATCTTATTTTTAAAACATCAAATGATGCTTTTGGGGTGTTGAAAAACATTTTTTTTATTTTATTTCCTATTTTAAAGTTGATGCTTCCATGTAAACCTTCTAAACAATAACTTACTGTTTGTAATGTATTCAAATAAACTGTTGGTTTGTGATTGAATGTATGTTTAATGGAAATTGATTGTAACGGTAGCAATGGAGCAACTTTTTCATATCTGTTTAAAGCCTTACGGATTCAATTTCTGATGTTTCTAGCGGCTAGAAAACGGTACAATACATTTTAAATATTTAATCAAGGGGGTGAAAAAAAATATCACAAATCTACCATTATTTAATGAAAAAAACAAACAAAAATATAATTTGGAGATCAATACTAATTAATTTTTAGTTGATAGACTAAAAATAAAAATCTTAAATAATTGAGGGATAAAAATAATTAAATTTGTCTACCAAAATATAAGATTATGATAAATTTGTTGATAAAAGATCAAAAATCAAATTTACTTTAAAAAAATATAATAAATAAATCTTATAAATAATTTAATGATAAATTAATTCTTAAATTATAATTTAATGTTAAATTAATTTTTAAAAAATATAACTTAGAGAATTAATTAACACATTTTTTTTCAGATTCAAAAACTAAATTTATATTTTCATTTTTATGACTAATTTATATAAATTTAGCTATTTACCCTTACATATTTTACCATAATAGTTTAGTATGAAGGTCCTTTTATTTTTATGCTGAATTAATCCACACCAACTAACCACAACCGCGGTTCCCACTTCCAGAATCCCCTCTTCTGTTCTTGGATGGGTTTCCTTCATCACCCTCTTCCCTGAAGCCACATAACCCCATGGCAATGGCACTAGACGCAGCACTCTGGATCGTGAAGATGACATGGATTGCTCTCAGTGGCTGGATTTCTTCTTGTTTAACTGTCGCTGACGAATTCGCCTCTTCTCTACGCTCTGGCGATATTGGCCCCTTTCATGTGGGTTGATCCATTTACGCTCTCTATTTCCTCCAAGATGGGTACTTTACTTACTGGGTATGCAGCAAGTTTTGTAATTTTCGATCGCCCTTCAAAATAGGCTTGATTTGATGTACTGGGTATGAGTCAAAATCTATTTTTTTATAGTCTGGCTTGTGTGTTTTGAGCTGGGGGGGAGCGGGTGGTTCTGGGTGTTGGAGGAGAATGTGTTTGTTGTGAGATTGATTGGATTTCCTTGAATTGAGGAATTGGGAGGTTGCTTGTTTAAGGTTGTTTGTTGTTGTATAGCTTGTTCATTGCTTCGTAGCACACTTTGTTTAGGGATGATAGATGAATTTGAATGCTAACACAATCGGTTGGTTCTCTGTTGTTATTTGATTAGGTCATGGTAGAGTTATATCAGTTAAATTGACTGCTTAGATTCATGATTCATCCATAGTTTTTTTTTTATCTGCATGTTAGTTTATTAGTTTTGTTAGAAATGTCATTTGGGGATTCGAACCCGAACCCGCAACCTCTTGAATATTTTGGCCAAATGGCAAAAATAATTGTTTAATGGTTGCTGAATTGTTTTTAGCTGGACTACATATACCTTATTCTGTCATTGAACTTGAATTTGGTTATATATCATCAATTTTGCCTTTCATATATTGCATAAGGTATGTGGGGAACACACTTAGTAGGGCATTTTTTTACTCTATTACTATCAACAAGTGAAATGTTATGTTGGCTCATTAAATAACTATATGGTCTATTCTCTATATGTGGATTCAGTGTAGGAGTTCATCCTTTAATAGAAAAGAATATCGAAGAGTATGTTGGCCTCGTTTTCTATTTGTTGTGATGTTCTTTTTATTACTGTTATCATGTTTGATCGAATATTTAACCTCCGAAAAGGCTGAACAATCTCTCAATCTTTATTCGTTGCTTTGATCATGTCGTCCAAGTTGTTAAATTCATTCACGAATCACAATCAAACTAACAGGATCTATAGGTTTGTTTAGGTTACATTTGTTCTCTAATTTAAGGAAACCTATTAACTTGTTTAAGAATTATTTCAACCACTAGGTGAGTTTAAGTGTATATAACATCCTCTCTTACATATCATGAAATAGAAACAACAGTGTATTGAAATGAATCATTGCAAAAATAACCGGTTCCATTTATAAATCCAAGTAGAACTTTGTGTAGAAATTTCCAGAATCAGTGTCCAATCGATTAAAAAAAGTATAACGATTGATTAAAGAAGAATTCCTTTCATAAAGCTGGAGAGGAAGAAAAAAAAATTCAAAAAGAAGAATTCCTCTCAGTAAAGCTGTAGAGGAATAGAAAAAGTCAAAAAATAAGTTGTGTTTGTGAATTTGTGTTCATTGTTTTCCAGGTTTTCACGTTCTCTTGGGTTTGGTCATTCACTGCTTTTGGAATTAAACATTCATTTGCCTGTGTTTCATATTCTATTTTTGTAGTTATCAATAGTGTATGTTAGAAGTAGTTTTGAAAAAAGATTGTGTATCAGTATGGTGTATGTTAGAATTTGATAATGAAAAAATTATGTTGGTTCTATAAATTGATTATACTCATGTGATGTCAAACGTAGGCATATTAGGCAATGAAGTCACACTCAATTGACGGTATTAAGCTACATGAAATATATCCTTTATTAGTTTTGGTTGGATTATGTTAACACAAAACTATCAGCAATTTGGAAGGGATGAAAGTGAGATAAAAAAAAAAATACAGATAGGATGTCTTTTTATTCGTTTGATTGGAGAAAAAGCAAATGAAAAATGATAAGAAATTGACTTGTAGAAACAAAAATTCAAACTTTCATTTTCTCTCTTTCTTTCCTCTCATTCAAACATATGTTAGGCTTTATTTGTTTTACATCCGGAATCAATTCCTCGAAGATTAATTGTAACACATTTTAAATGAGGTTAATTTTATATACTATTGTCAACTAAAAATATTTAGTTTTTAAAATAATTATTATAAAAATCAATAAAAAAATAGCATACACAATTGGATGATAGGGCAAAAGGTTTACATTATCCATTAGGATTTTAATTAAATTCTTCAATTATATTCATCAATTCAATCAAAATAGTTGAAGGGGATGAGTTGACACTATCAACAGGACATGCCACAAGTCAAACTGATTAAACCTCGTATTGCATATATTTTTAGTATATAATTAACATAAAACCGAGATATGATAGTAAAATACGACCTAAGTTAGTTGTCAAGTCAAACTCAAACATCATCCGCGCAACTGAGTTGCTGACAAACCAGGTTTGGGCACTTGCAATACAAAATTGACATAACAAGAGTTTAACAAGTTTTTAATCAGAGACAGGATGAATCGAAGACATTTGCGGGAAGTCTTGTTTCAGCCATTTGAGCATTTGAAGCAAGTTCTAATTCGGCATTATTTCCTAGAGTTGGCTCTGATAATGTTACACAGATGGAAAGAGTTGGCAATTTTATTGCAGGATCAAACCGCAATTTTGAAATCTCTTTTAGGCTATACATCCAAAATTTATTGACTTTTATAATAACTATTTTAAAAATTACATCAATAATTTAGTAATTTTTAATTGATTATAATATAAAAATGTTTTACAATATTAATGTGACCATTAAACTCTTTAATAGAATAGTATGGAGGCTTAAAAGTCAATATTCAATATTTGGGAAAACTGTAATAGCAAGCAGGTGATGTCTGCCTGACCCCATGATGGTCCCTTCTCAACAAATTTCTTGTTAAAATTTGACAGTTTATCCTTGGACTATTGGGAGTTTTTTTTTTCTTTAAAAAAAAAAAAAATCAGACTAGTTTTACCAGAGTCAACCAGATCAAGTATACTGTTTTCTATTTTCCTAAAAAACAAATTTTATGCAGTATAATCTCGGACAAACAACAAAACACAATTATATTAATTCTAGTATCAACACAACGTAGAATAAGCTTATTAGTACAAAAGGCCAAACACACAAGGGAAAAAAGATTATTATTTATTTGCACCAAGTCTTTCCCTTCCATGCAAGCATTCCAACTTTCATTTCCCATCACCAAGAATGAGGTGAATGCACGTTCTACACACCAATGCATATGTTCATCCAACAGTTAAAATTTCAAAACCTCTAAAGTTTTATGTACAACATTTTAAGCATTTTGTTCAACCTGCAGACAAAATAAACAATTATCAGCTCTGTAGTTTAAAACAGTTATATTTGTCACTACGTGTGCATCTAACAAAATTAAAAATCATAGCTTGATTCAATTGCAAATTTTGCACATTTATGGTAGTTTCCGAACAACTTGATCCTTAACAATAGAAGAACACACCTGAAAGTTTGATGACTAAATGGTATTCAACTATTCACTCACTCCCAAAGTCTTCATAACTCAAGCCTTCTGATATGGAGTCCAGCCTATTGTTGTCTACTTTAAAATCAAGACAACAATTGATATTAGCATTGAGGCACAAAACAACAGAATACAGGTGAGGCGAGTGAGATTGTTTTTTACCTTGTTCTCCTCTGTCAAGGAAGTTCTCATTATCCGTAGCTAGGAAGGGTGACCTAGAATAGGTCTCCAGTATATCTGTCAAATAAGAAGCTAAACTATTAGGGCTAATGATTTATCCAATCTAGGTTGTTACTTGAGGATACACTTTGTATGTAATAGCATGAAAAATGGATTGAAACTGAAAAATCAACATGAAACAAAGCTTTACTGGCATTTTTACATCACCATCAGCAAAGATTCACTTTTGCTGATGAGGAGTAGTATGCATGCATGCAGATGCACACAAGGACCCACACAAACATGAGAGAAGACATACCAGAACTCTGAGAAAAATCAGCAGTCAGATCTGAAAGGCTAAAATTTCTGGGAATCTGCCCCAGAAATCCAAATGAAGAAGTGTCTGGATCTAGGACTGCCTCATTCAGAGAATGTGAGTTGGACTCGACATTAGTGAATGACGTAACTGAAGCACCACCAATAGTTGGGCGTGTCTCCAGGACATTTCCTTCAGTACTAAACATATAAGGAGAACAACCAGAATATCCAGGCTCAGATTTGATCATTCCGCCACCATTCATTCCTTGTATCAGACCCATGTTTGCGCTTTGAGCAGAAAGCACGCTAGCAGGGCCATTAATCCTATTGCCATGAACAGACATATCAACTGCAGCAGGCATACTTGTATGTAATGATGAACCGCCATTATTAAACACATTAGATAATCTGGAATCAACAGCATGTTGCATATTTTCTGGCTTCAAACTTGTTTGGGTTCGGTCTGAAGTGTAGCATGCTGGATTCTCAGGTACTGTAACATAAAGAGATATTTGATGTAAAATTACAAAAATGGACGGAATCAAACATTCAATAACATGTATAGAATAACAAAGCAGGTTAGTTTCCCACTTTCATCTGTTTATTTCCATAATCACTATAGAACAGTAAAATCTGTTATTTGAATATTTACAATGACAAAAATTAAACAGAGAATATATGCAGAAACAGTCATAAAATTATTTCATGAGTCTCTTTCATATTCCAGGAAATTCATGCTTCGTAATGACAGAGACCAACTCTACTCCTACACACATGTCCAACCTACCATCAAATCCATATATATCTCCCTCTAAGCCTTTTGCTTTCTTAACCTAAACTCCATCTACTTGTAAGCCTCCAACAACCACAATCCTCAGCCAATCAATATCATCATCAACAAAACATCTCCACTAACCAATCCCAGCACCTGAATGCATCATCCACCTTCAGTCCTTAACCAAAAAGCCTAAAACTTGAGAGAACTATGTCCCTGTTCTTCACTTACAACAAAGATTTCCCCCCTAAAGTCCCCAAACTAACAAAAAAAACCAAAATAGGTGGTTCTTAATTAGTTCTACATCAGGTGCAATCTACCTTAATTATCTTTCTTTCATAGTTTTCTATACTCTTAGTACATAGAAACAAAAATTGTTACCATTAAACCAACTTCTCAACTTGCAATATAGATGAATGGAAATGCTAACAAGACAAGAAAAACTACAATATATATGACTAGAGAACAAACTTTCAAGCATATTCAACTTTTACTTCTTCAAGTTTGAAACTAGTAAATGATGAAATCCAACAATTTTTTTTCCAATTCAATCCCATATTTATCAAGCCTTAGAAGCAACCAGGACATAACACATTAGGAAAGTAGCGGGGGTTGCATCTAAGTGTGAGAAAGAGACCATATGACTGAGCCCATGAAATATCCAGTGAGAAAAAAGACTTCAACTGCACAAAACAATCTATAGCAAAAAGGGATGGTAAAAACATCCAGAGATAGACTTACTTGCAGGGATATGTGACCCATTAGAGTTAGGTAGTGATGTCACTGCAGGGATATGTGACCCGTTAGACATAGGTAGTGATGCAACAGCACTTGAGTGTAACTGCATTAATTGCACTTGCTGATCCAGCAATTTGTTGAATTGCATTATTTGCTGCTTCAAAACCAACCTTGCATAATAAGCCTTGAAGAATTCTTCATTTTCTTCTTCAAGCTTTTGCCAAACTGAAAAAATGATGGGAAAAAAAGAAAAGAAACTTAAAATAGAGAACACTAAATGATAGATGACAGTTGTTCTTTTACACCAATGCCCAATAAGCAGAACTAAATAGCAATGTAAACAGCAACTATCAATTACCAAATCTTACTCAAATCCCCAAGTCCAGTATTATTTTAAGTATCAAAACTATCATGGCTTTTATAAGAAGAGAAATGGAAAATGCACTGCATCGGTTATACATTAGCATAGGTGAAATGATACTACTAATTGAAGCAGCAGCTAAACAAGCAATCACATGAAGTTTACATATCACAAACTTCCAAGTTTTGGCTTATTTTATCAAAACTTTAATTATCTTCCTTGTAAGGGAACTCTAAATATTAAACCATAGCAAATGTAAATTAACTACAGCAAGAATAAATGACACCATTTTGTTAAAATCACGATCTAGATCATAAGATTGCAGGACCTTTCAATCTTGCTACATTGTCCCAATCTGGATTGCACCTAAAATCATAACTTCATAGGATCATAGTAAGAATGTAGAGAGCTCGTATTGAGATCATGCAAGTTTATCAATCCTGCAATTGCTGGTTTCCTGGTTGGGTTGCACAATCCGGTTCACATAAACCTTGATTTTAATCCTTTTTGTGCCCTAAAATGTGACTCTTCCTTCCCTAAACAGAACCCAACTCTCATTCAAGCCTCTCCAGCTGCGCCCAAGCTCTTTGCAGTTACATCTCTAGTTTTGAACTGACATCTTTCAGGTTTTGAAATCCCATCCCCATCTCTCTTGACCTTCTCTTCTGCTGTCTCACTGATTCCCTGAATCCCAGTGGCCTACACATCTTTGCATATCTCTAGTTGTAGTTTTTTTTTTTCATATTCTCTGTCCTCTTATATATATATATATATATATATATATATATATATATATAATGTATAATTTTACATTTTGGTAGGATCTTACACTCCTTGTTACAATCCTACTTTTTGTGATCTTGCAACCCCCCCTCTGGATCCTAAATAAGATCTCAATCTGGACAACATTGCTCGAAGACAATAATAGAAGAGTTATAATAAGAAAAAATGAATTGAAAACTTTTCTGATAGTTCAGGAATCGGAACTCTAAAGGTATCTTATACAGGCATGCTTCTTTTAGCTTATTGGTATAATTAAGTAGAAAAAGCAAACGAGCTAATTTTTCTACCATATTGTAGCGGCACGATCGCTGAATCATGTCGCAGAGCAGCTGGAACATGCTACAAAAATTGAATAGCGTCACAAATAGAATATAAATAACCAATACAACTCCCATTGGCAGAGCAAGACAAGGTTGAAAACAATTAAGTGAAGGGGGGGCCTCTTTATGGTGAAAAAAGAATATAGAGTATTAAAGTTTAACCAAGTTGAGTGACCTAAGCTTCCATTTAGCTCAATCATAGTTATCAATCTTGAATTGCAGCACAGAGTGAGTGACCCCAAAAATACTATAGTGGAATGGCAATAGCAGGGTGGTGGCTATACTAAAGTTTATACATATAAGGTTAAGTAAATAAATAATGGTCCCATTCAGATTCTCAAACACCAAACCATGCGACTTTATTGGAAATTTATCATTCCTCTCTGTCATTTTAACAGAAATCTAAATATCATAAATAGAATGGGAATACGTAACAAACAATCAAGAACAACAGTTATACCCTAACAAAAACATGCCCCTTATCTAAATTCTAACTATCAAGTCCTTTGACATTTTTGCACAAAACAAATCCAAAAACTAGTGGTTTGAAAACTGCTGACTTAAAAGGTAGCCATACAACAAAGGATGATACAAAAATCTCAAGAACTGCCAATGCAACCATATGAACCAGAACACCAGCATCATCACCAATGCTCCTGAGTCCTAAGAACATTTTGGTTGTTTGTTACACTTCATGCCATAAGTTCACAACTCCATTATTAAGTGCAAACAATGTGACAAAGCCTCTAAGAATTTTATAAAACTTAAGACAGAACCTGAATGTCTTCATTTTTTAAAAGATATAAGAGAAAACATTACTATCATAAAAAGAGAAAAATACAACTCAAGTGAGGATAAGATTTCCAGCATACGAGAAAGGGGTTTTCCCTTTTAAAATGTCAAAACATAACAGAGAAGTAAACATAATCCCGTCAAGACATATGTAATGGCAACAAGACCCCCTTCAAAGTGATGCTAACAATTCCAACCATTAAAAAAGCATCATTAAATGCTCATTTGGATAGCTATACTATAACTAGGCTTCAAAATTCAAACCTTAATCAGATTTCAATAAGCCAAGTTGTGTTCTGAAAAGCAAGTTTGACAATCAAGATTATAAAAGTAAAACATCCACAGTGAAATGAAAAATATTACAAAAGTACATCAATTACAATTTTTAATCATGTTAGATACTGTATAACACATCAAAAGAGTCTGACCAAGTGAAGATGGAGTAAAATACAAAAGAAAAAAAAATGCCAGTGGCAGAGAATAAAAGTTTTCTTTACCTAGTTCAGTGAAACCAGGCTCTATTTTTGCTTGAGCTAGTAGTGTTTCCACAACTTCTTTCTGGCTCATATACAGTTGTAGACATCGTTCTATGAGATTTTGCACCTGTAACCAGGCAAGTAAACCAAACAGAAATTATGGTCAGCAAACTCTGGTAGCTGTAAGATGAACTGAACAGTATAGGGAAAAGTGACGAGATTTGGAAGAGGGAGATGGGGAAGATTTGAAGACAGGGCAAACAGAACAACTCAAGTGATGACATCAATTTGAAAAGACTCTAAACTAATAGCCTAGCGAGAATAAATCCCCAATCCATACATACGACATATTTCCAAAAACCCTAAACTAATAACACCTTAATAATGATATCCCTATAGTCTTCAATAATGAAAATGAATCTCAAAATTAATGTAACAAGAAAGCATGAAAAAATAACTATTCAGTTCGTTCCCGAGTCAACAAAAAAAAAATAAAATTATGACATGTTCACATGAAGGTTTAGAAAAAGGTCCGTGAACACAATTTTGGCCGCAAAGTCAAGGTTTTTGGGGGTGTCAGCGACTGTAGTTGTCTGCAATCTCCCCCAGTACAAGGAACTCGACAAAACTGACTTTGATCGCAATTTAAAACCTTGTTTACATGCAAGGGGAGTGCATCAAACTTTATAATCCCTAAACAAGTTTGCCCTAGACAGCAAGTTATTTACACAAACATCATTTCATCCTCAGAATCCACAACAGAGGGAGTGAGATCCCAACTTACCAACTGAATATCTTGACGGGAAACCCGTCTCACGGATCCACTCGACATATCAAAAGCTCCCAAAACACTCTGTTAACAACTATCTGAAAACATCACAACACAGGAAAATAGATTAGTAACAACCATTGACTGCACTGCTTCAGTTTCACTGCAAAACAAAAACTACCACGACAGAAAAAAGGAAGCAAAATTCTCACGAAACTTCACCCACATACACACGACAGAACCATTATAATTAACAGCAAACAGAGAAAATCGAAGATTCCTAATTCTCTAACGCAACGATATAAACAAACTACAAACAAGCTAAAAAAATAAAAGCAAATAATCGAAGCTTTAGCGGAAAAGGTGGGATCAACGAAAAGAGGGAGATATAAAGTTGATTGAGTGGTTAAGAAGAAGAAAAAGTTGCAAGTTCGATCCTTCCTGCTAACAAAAAAATACTAACTAACAATTAATATTTGCAGATAAAAAAATAGAAAAAAGAGGCGTGAGGAAACAATCAAGTTGGGGGGATGAGGAACCCTATGATCAGAATCGGGAAACGCGAGATAAGATGAAAATCAATGAATCCCCATGCATGTGTGGTGAAGTTGGAGGGAAAAGCAGTTGCAGTTGTAAATTGAGAGAGAGATTAGGGATTGGAAGTTGACCTTCAATGGAGAAAAATTAAAAACTGACGAGGACAGAGGTTACGGAAAGAGAGAAGAAGTGTTTCTGCCTGTGGCTTAATTTTACGCTACACCAACTTGTTACAGTGCCGAGCATATTCCACCACGTAGTCTTCAATTTTTTTATAATACAAACGACTTTATTATAAAATCTATAAATAACAAATAAATTATAAATATTATATGTCACACCAAAAAAAAAATCTATTCATGAAATAAATGTCTACTTACTCTCTTTTTTAACTCTCTAATTCATGAAAAGAAAAAAATTCTTACTAATTTAAAGTTTGATAAGAAATTAAATAAAATCGTGATCAATAGTCATTTTTACCAATAATTAAACTAAAATAATATCTAACTATTTAACTTTAATTTAAATATATTAATTATTTGTATTCAATCATAACATTTATCAACTTTTACATTGGAATGTGGAGTTTATTTTTACATGCGAAAATAAGTCCATCTCATAATAATAATTAATGTTTTTATACAGACTAAAAAAATTGGCAAATAGATGAAAAATTCATAAGTGTGAAATGAAGCGAATTGAGAGATATTTGATTTAAGAAAAATAGAAAGAAAAAAAAAGATGGGATAGTCTTAAATTACAAGGTAATTAATGAGGTACGTGGATATATGTGTTTAAAAGACGGTGGAGATTGGATTGAAACATGATACACGCAAATTGTGAGTTCATTCAACAGTGTAGAATACACGTAGGTGTCATCTAATAGCAAATGTCACGTAGTTGAGAGTTGGAAACGCATGCAAAATTAACATAAGTTGCACGAATTGATTATGAGCGAGGTCAATTTTTTTTATCGGCAAAATCAATATAATATATATGTAGAATTACAAACATAGAGAGAAAAAAAAAGAGAGAGAATGAGAGAGAAACGTACAACGGTACAAGCCTTCCCCCAAAAGGTTATTGAACATTTGTATACCATACTATATATATATATATAAATGTTATGTAACCATTTGATAACAACATCCCACTGGAGTGTAAAAACCAACCGAAAAACAACAGGATAAAAGATAAATGACCACATGTTTCATTAATGATGCAAACTAGGGTGGTAGTATAAAAATTTGTGTATGATGTATAATTTTTTAAATCATTGGATTAATCTTACTCAAAATTTACATGGTGCATCTCCCGCACCATACCTTCTCATTTCTCTCTCACTTTTCCTCCATAAAAAAACCCATTTTCCTCCATTGGTACACTTTCACTTACCTACTTGGATGTCTGCACATTTTCCGCATCTATTAATTGTTGGGGTGATCCAACATTTTATTAAAATACCAAAATTACCTCTATGCTTTTTTCGCATTTGTTATGGGTGTGTGTGAGGGTGATCCATAAATCATTCGGATCAAGTTGATCCGTAAGGTTGATACGGATCAACTTGATCCGTAAACCTTTTACGGAACAATACGAATCAATTTAATCCGTAGAAGTCTTACAGATCAACTTGATCCATAAAAAGCTTACGGATCAAGTTGATCCGTAAGACTTCTACAGATCAAGTTGATCCGTAAAAATATTATGGATCAAGTTGATTCGTAAGACTTTTACGGATCAACTTAAATAGGTTACGGATCAAGGATATTTTCGTCATTTCACCTTAAGTGATGGGTGCACCAATAATAATGCTGGGTGCATCTAGCAACACCCTAATTGTTGTTTGCTCCCCCTCGTGTCCAAAAACACGTTTGCCTTCTTATTAGCCCCACTGAGAAATGGCCCAAATCTTTGCTACACATAACTGCCACCTCACAACTCGTTTTTGGTGTGGGCTTTAGTCATATCTGGAGAACGGCCCAAAATAACCTCAGCTCTCCCACTAGTTACGAAACAGATATTGAGCAAGATGTATAGATGGCAAAATTGATGTACAAAGCCTACGTATTAACAGCAATAAGAGCATTGGATACATCAATAATTACTCAAATCTGCTTATTAAAAAACATTATTACTCAAATCTGACTATAAATTAGCCTACACTGATTCTGGACGAATGTTAAAAATAAAATTGACATTTAATTAAAGATATAATAATACACGTGTAAAAATATTTATTCATGTGAAGCCTAATTATGAGTGATACATTTGTCAAAAGGCAGCTTTAATCGCTAGTTTGGCTATCTGATGGCTTTAAAATATTGATATTGCCTGCCCCCAATTATAGTGGTCGAGATAAATTATTTTACACACATAAAAAAATTAATAAATAAATAAAAAAAGAATAATAATTTTATAAAATTAATCTTATCATCGTTAATTAATTTTTAATTTTTTAGCCGATATCATATCATTTATATTATAAGCGATATACTTGAACAAAATAATTAATATTACATTAAAAAATTAAAATAATAATTATTTTGAAATAATTTGTTTTCTTACCGAATGATTATTATGTGAGGGAGTAATATTATTTTTATGGTGAAAAAGAGAAGTCATGAAGACCCGTTTTAATTTATTACGTAAAATATTGATATTATTTTTATGGTGACACATTTTATGATTTTTTTAACTGCAAACAAATTTCGTATTAAAGCCCAACAACTATAAAACCCAAACTAATCGGAGCCCAAACTCCTCTTTAACCAATGCATGTGTGTAGCCCAATGGAGGAACGATTCAGGCAGCTTGTCATATGGGTTAAGGGAGTTGTTGTGATTTTTGTTGTTGGTTGATAAAACAAAAGAAAGGGGGTTAAAGATTAGAACTTGATGTTTATGAACTGATGCAGTTTCCTTTTTTTTTTCGAGTTTAATCATCTTCATAAATGAATCACAAAAATTCTGAGTTTGTATAATTGTATTGTTGCTTTTTTTATTTATTAAAGTCTTAACCGGTATTCTTTTTGTATTTGCCATTGGCACAATGTTGAAAGATATTCTTTTTTTTTGCCTTTTTCTTGATCTATTTGATAAACTCTCACAATGGACATGGAAACGGGTGGATGGTGGAAACGGGTGGATGAGGACGGATTTTGCTTACTCCATCCCCACATCCAACTCCTCACTTTCTCGCCTCTATCCCCAAATGGGATGTAGATTTATCTCTAGTTTCCATGACGAACATGCTTATAAAATTTATAAAAAATATAATTTTTCATAGAATGAAAAATACAATTTTAAATAGCAAGCATATTTTTAAATTGTATATGACAATATAAAATTCAATCCAACAATAACATATATATATATATATATATATATATATATATATATATATATAATGATATATTTTTGTAAATTAATTATTAACGGGACAGATTCGAAGGTAGGTTCAGATTGAATATTAATAATCGCATCCCAAACTCTGAACCCAACTTTAACTATTAAAAAAAATCCAAACCTAATCCCGGATTTTTTATGTTAAAATCAGGATGAATCCGAGGCACGTCCCACAAGTTCGAATCTCATTGCCATGCCTACAAGGAGAAGAAGTTGAAGAACATTGTGCATAGCTCGTGCATATCTTCACAACAAACATGACAATTCTTGAAGATCAATGAAATCACATGACCGTACAATAACGCAAAGTAAGACATACCAATTAGGGAGATTTCTTCCACAAATTTCACTGCTTTCCCTTTTTCAAAAGGACAAATTCTATGTGCCTTCAAAATTGGAAGGATTTCAAAACCCTTACTATGTAAACCAACAATAATACAACACGTGTTTGATAATTAGTCATCTCATTATGTCACATAATTTTTTTAAAATAACTTTTTTAGTTTAAGTAAATGTTTTTAGATTAGATTGACTCTAGGTACGAATACAGACTCTAATGATGGGACCAATCATAAAAAAATCATTTAGAAAATATATTTCATTAATTTATATGCAAAATATTCATAAAAATGGATTATATAATATTTATATAAGATTTCTTTTCAAAAAGATAAATTACTGTTGGTTTTATAATTTTAAAAGTTAGGAAAGGAAAATCATTTGTATAGTGATTAATAACTAAAATTTGATAGAATATAATATTTGAATAATTCTTTTAACAAAAGTAAAGACATGATTGTTGTTGATTTTATAGTGTGAAAAAAGTCTAGAGATAAAAAAAATTATATATAATTAAAATTAATTAAATATAATCTTCAAATAAAACTTGTTTGAAAAAAGATTAGATCACTATCGATTTTATAATTTTAAAAAATCAGGGATAAAAAATGTGTGTACAGTGACTAAAATTTGATATAATAGTATATTTAAATAAGATTTCTAAAAAAAAGATAAGATTATTATTGGTTTTGATTTTGATAGTATATAATAACTAAAATTTAGCCAAATATAATTTTTAGATCAAATTTCTTTTAAAAAATAAATAATAATATACTATTTTATAGCCAAATTAGATGTCAATTCAATGATTCCACGTTACTGTTGCTCTTTAGAACATGCTTAGTACGTGCCTCACTTTATTGATATTTTGTGGTTAACAAATTTAACGCATGCTACCATTTTCCTGTTGAAACTTTCCAATGGCATATTCTATTGAATTTAAAATTTACAAAAAAGTCAGGGGGGCATGCCCCCCAGTTTCACCCCTAATTGACTCCCTTGTTTTGTTAAATCTTAGAAGAAGATTGAAATTACGTGATGAACCTTTCATTGACTGTTGATTAAATCCTAAACACATAAAGTCATAAACGATGTTAGTACATACTTGACATGGAATCAAATTCATTGATGGAGAGAATCAATTTTTGGTGTGGAAGTTATAACTATTACCCTTTAAAAATTACATCCGAAACATAAAATCATAAAATCAAGTGTCAGTTGTTTTAGCATCTTAATATAGGTCTTCTTGTATTAGGGAGACTTTTGATTTTCTTTAACATGCCCCGTTTATTATTATATCATTTTGGGTTTAATATAATTTACATTTTTCTCCAAAAAATCCTTTTAACTCATTGAAGAGCTACTAGCATTGCTTTCTATAGCAACAACTCTTGCCTATCAAGTTGGCGCAAGATTCGAGAGAATTAAAAATACTAAGTTTTAAGAAAAGAAAACTTAAGAAATAAATTACATAAAACAATGTTGTGAGTCTAGTTTTCGCAAAAGCTCCCTCTCCAAGCCACTGATAAGCTAATTCTTTATGTCCTTGATCCTTTTAGTGTTTGGAGTTGTTGATTCAGTTAGTTTCAAGTCTTTCTTTATCATTGATTTTTTTGTTGTTGTTTCAGTTGCATTGCGGAGAAAATTTCTAAGAAATTAATTTGTCAGTGGTTGAAATTAGGATCATATAAGGTTGGGTTCATGGATCCTTTTTCAGTTAAAACTATGAGGCCCCATGGAGTGTACCATGTGAAAAGTCTTTCTAGTGTTAATCTTAATCACCATGGGTAAGCAAATCTCACGGCAACCACTAAGTTGGGGTTCAACAACTCTCATGGGTTTAGGTTTTAATTTCGATCTCAATCAACTCCTAGATGTTTTTTTTTTCCAAAGTTTCACAAAATTAGGAAATAAGGTTTCATGTTTCAATATTATAAAATTAATTAATTGCTAGGGTTGTTAATAGTTTCTTAAAACTATTAAAATTCATGTCAAATTATAAGAGGTTAACTAAGACGCACATGTTCTAATACTTTATTTATTTTTCCAAATATTATATAATTCTCTAAAAAAAAAAACATCTTTAGTTTCCCTCTCCAAACTTACACTACAAAACGTGTCCTTAAGTAAGCGCGTTAAGTCATGACTGACTTTTTATCCCCCAATCACATTTTAGCACATATTTCAAGAAAAAATTATGCTGTTTAAATAAAATTTAAACAAATAATGGTGTTAGGCTATCTATAGGCTACATTATAGCTAATAGAGTGAGGCATTTGACCACAACATTTTTTTCGTAGTTAGATAATGACACTTAAGTTCTAAGTAAAAATGTTTAAGAGAAGGGATTAAGTTATATCAAAATTAACTTTAAGAAAATTATTTTTTATCTTTATTATTCATTTTTTAGTGTAACTTAATTCATCTCAAATGTTAATCATAATTGATTAATAGTACAACCATTTTAACAATTTTGTGGATAACAAGCGATGTTACCAATTAGTCTTTGGAAACTGTTGGAGGGTGATTTCATTTCAAACAAATTTTCTTATGTGCAGTTTTTTTACATATAGAGTTTCTTAAATAGATACATTTAGAAAAAAAAATATTTACATGAATATTCATGTGTAATCAATTAAGTTAAACTTTCTTGATTTGATAATATATACGCTCGCATGATAGTCTGCATAACATTCATTGAAAAGTTTTTAATTTCTCCCAAATTAATTCTGGTAAATATTAAGGGGCAATGGATAGACTATACCTGAAATGGATTTTTCTAATTCTGAAACTTATTTAGAAGTTACCCTCTCTCGAACGGTCTAACCCCTAACAGAATATAAAGATGAATAATACAAGATAAAAACAGAAAAGATAATAGAATAGAAAACACCTTTGCATTGATAAATAGTGAGTACATCATACATCGATTGACTTTTAGGTCTGTCAGACCCTAACTAGGAGTTTAGTCACTTATGGTCGTTGAGGACTTTACAATGGATGAGGTATAAGAAGTGATGAGATAAGAGGAGTGAAAGAAAGCAAGGGAGTAAATGAAACTCCTAAGAAAGGGGGTTCTGTGGTGTTGTTTTTTCTGTTTGGCTTGACTCTCTTTTTATATAGTTGTTGTAGTGGACTTGAGCTTGATACTAAAAATCTTCCTTTTTGATATCTTTTGGATTTAGTTTGCTTGTAATCATATCTTCTTGAGATTTTTTGATATTTTGTATATTTTCTGGATCTTTTTCTCATTTAATCTCTCATTTTCATATCTGCAAGTCATAAATAAGAAAAATATCAAATCTTAATATTTAAGTCAAAAATAATGCTAAATAAATATTTTTAAAGATATTATTAATATATTTTTATTATCAAAATAACTCATATTTAGCAGTTATCACCATTCAACTACTCGAGCCTTCCAATTGGAGCGAATGCAAGGAAGCTTGGCACATGGCAACCGATGATTGACAAAATGAGAAGTAAGTTGACGACTTGGAGGAGGAGGCAACTATCATTTGGTGGGAACATTTGCTTGGTAAAATCAGTTTAATCTTCTTTATCCTTTTTTTTTATCTTTTTTCAAAATTCCCAAGAAGGTTCTAAGTATTTTAAATAGGATAGATTCAAAGGAACTTTTTTTGGGGGACTAAAGGTGAGGAACAAAAAGTGTCTTCGGTTAAATGGGAAGTGGTGTGTAAACCTAGAGAGTATAGGAATTTAGGAATTAAAGACTTAGAAATCTTTAAGGGGTCTTAGTGGGGAAATGGTTATGGAGGCTTTTGAGTGAGAAGAGTGGTCTTTTGAGAGAGGACGGTTGATGAATTGGCAAGTGCACCAATGTGTCATGAGTAGTAAATTTAAAACGGAAGTCCAAGTATCGTATCCAGATGGACTTTATTTGTATTTATGTAGATGAATATTTGATTAAGAAAAAAAATTTGAAAAGGTTATAGAAGATGAAAAGAAAAAGAATTAAACATGAATTTAAATTAATTAATTAAAGACAGAAAAGATGAGAAAACCCAATAATATTATAGAAGGAAATTTAGAAGATGAAAATGTTGAGAACTTAGCCTACCATAGCTACTCTTTGATGTAATGTTAATGATTTTTCTCTATTTATAATTATTCCAATTTATACATGCATCTACCAATATACTCTAACTTTGGTCTTCCACATGAAAGAGCATAATTTATCTATTTTCTCTCAAATCCCTTTGCAGAGTTAAAATAGTACATTGCTTTAAGAATAGAGATGTATAACAGACTAAACAAATATTAATTTATCCCTAGCGATGACTTTATTTAGATACTATTTCCCAGTTCTATTAGAAAATAACGTTTCGCAATGCTACTCCTAAAACTTACCATGCAAATGGGTGATCAAGCCGCAAGCAATAATATTAAGCACAGAAAAAGATAATGCAAATGTAATATTCATAAATAGATAGGAAGAGAAATTACATCAAGAATAATTGGTTGTCAAGTTCCCAACAAAGGGGGTTTAGCCTCTCATTATCATGGAAATTTTACAATTGTAAGAGGAAAATATTTAATAAAGGGGGAAAGAATAAGAAAGGAAATGGAGGGAAGGAATGACTCTCATTGTTTGTTTCTTCTTCTTCTAGTCTTTGCTTTCTATAAGAAATTGTATTCTCTTGGAATTACTATGTGTTTACTCCTTCTTTTCTTTTCTTCTTTTATAGGTGCAAATTAGCGGACTTCTTAATTAGTCTGATTTCCATAATTAGTTATTCTTTCCTTAATTAGTCTTCTTTCCTTAATTATTATGTTTTCCTTAATTAGTCTTACATTCCTCAATTAGTCTTCTTTGCTTAATTAGTTATTCTTTCCTCAATTAGTCTTATTTTCTTAATTAGTCATTCTTTCCTCAATTAGTCTTATTTTCTTAATTAGTCATTCTTTCCTCAATTAGTTTGTTTTCTTTAATTATTCCTGTATTTTTGGACTTTATTTTATTCACTAAGCTTCATAAATCTATCACTTTTAATATTTTCTACATAAAAACTTAAATGATATTAATTTAACAATTATTTGATCAAAAAGAAAAAATTAGAAGAGAAAAATTATAAATTCTTATATAATTTAATATCAAAATATACTCATAATTAATAATTAACTGTTATCAATGACCTAATACAAAAATATGAGATTGAGAGCTTGGGTGGTTCCAATCGGGCTAGGGAGTGGAGTGGGTTGTGGAAATAATGAGACTTTTTGGGAAGCAAAATGATTAGGAGACGTGAGATTATGCTCTAAGTTCAATAGGATCTTTCTTAATTCCGAACAAAAAAGCAAGAATATTGTGGAGCTTGGTGATTGGTGTGGTGGAATGTGGTCGTGGCACTTCTCATGGAGATGGTCGTGGTTCCAATGGGAAATGCGCATTGTGCAACAATTGAAGGAGGCTTTGGAGGGTTGGGAGCCAAAGGTGGGCAAAGAAGATAGTTGGTTGTGGAAGAATAATGATGTGAAAACCTTCATGGTTAAAGAGGTTTATGCATCATTAATTACATATGGGTTGGAGGATGTATGTTCCTTTTTTTAACCAAATATGGAACTTACTTATTCCATCAAAGGTTAAAGGGTTGTTATGGAGGGTACGACATAACAGGATTCAAACTAAAGATAACTTAAGGATAAGGAATGTACTACAAGATGGAACTAGTCTTAACTGTGTTTTCTGCAACCTAAGCATGGAATCTGCAAAACACTTATTGTTTGAATGTTGTTTCTCTCATGAACATTGGCAAAGATGCTATGTATGGTTAGGGAAAATAAAGGTGTCACATGCGGAGTGTAAGGAGCATTACTCTCAACATTTCAGAATTTTACGTGGGGCAAAGGCTAGACGTGTGTGGGGGGTTATGTGCGTTGCAGTGATATGGTTGTTGTGGAATCGTAGGAACTATATCATCTTCAACGAAGCAAGGCTGGACGCTGAGAAGGCGTTAGATTCTATTAAATATCAAGCCTGGAGCTGGTGTAATGCCTACGTGAAAGACTTTAAGCTATCATTGTATATACGGCACCTAGATTTACCCAATTGTCATATGCAAATTCGTTAGTTAAGTTGTGGTGTGGGTCAGGTTGTTGTTAGATGTCACGTATTTGTGTTGTATTATGTGAATGAGTATCATTAGTTTTCAGGTATGTTTTGTGTCACCTAGGTACAGGGTACATTACTTTTGAGTGGTTGTTATTGATATGCAACTCTTGGACCTTGCTAAAACTAAAACTCTGTAATACTCTACTTGATCTTTGCACTTCTTGTGCCAAAGCCTTGCTATTAATATATTAATACTTTTTCTGTGAAAAAAAAAAGGATCCCCATGCCAAAAAATTGCTTGCACTTTATCTTTGTCTTTGCTTGATCTAATAAGAACACCAACTCTTTTCAACAAGTTACCTTGTATTGTCTCTTGTGCTTCACAAACTCTATTGATTATAAATTTCCCACTTAGGTTATATGCACTCATCTTTAAGGCTTTCTTGTGAAGCATAAATAGAAGCTTTAAGAGAGATGAATGTATGTCTTCCAAGTGATATATATATATATATATATATATATATATATATATATATATATATATATATATATATATATATATATATATATATATATATATATATATATATATATATATATATATATATATATATATATATATATATATATATATATATATATATATATATATATATATAATCAAAGAATTGTGAATAAAAAAACTTGGAAGAAGAAATTGGTGTTGCTATTCAATAGCAAACATAAATAATAATAATAGCATTAGTAGTATTTTAATTTATTTTAGAAATTGATATATACTCAATTTGATCTGATGTGTCATGATTTAAAATTTAAATTAAACTTAAGCAGTATTATCTGGAAGAAATAAAAAATATTGAAGTATTAAATACAAAAGAAGCCAAGTTAAATAATGAGAAATAAAATAACTGGTAAATCCGTAAATATATAATTGTATATAAGCATGTATTCAAATTCGTAATATAAGACTAGATGATTTGTTATTTATGAATAGGATTATATTTTTTTTCATTTACTTAGATTATTTCATATAAACTTAAAACTTTAGAAAAATTTCTTGTCCTAACTTATTTATATATTAATTGGTCTAAGCTAGGTTACATCAGGGTTTAAATTCTCTCATGAGACATTACTCTCCAATGAATCTTAGTTTAAGAATTTCACTGGAAAAATCTAAGTGAAAATTCTATGAGAGGATTCACTCTCATTAAATTGCCTTTGATTGATCACCTACTCTATTTCCGTCTCCTCTTGAGTCTTAACACAAACAATGTGATCCACAAAAGACGTTGAAAAAACTTATGGCTAACTTTGATTTTACAAAAATAGTTTATAACTCTTATAAGTTTCTTTTTTTGCGTTGATAAGTTTCTTTTAGCTTACATGAATAATATTTTTAATAAATTTTATTAAAATAAACTTTTTAACTCATCATTATAAATTTTATGATCAAGTTTATAATGCAAATACTCACATAAAAGCTTATTTAATTAAGTTATTTATCTGAATCAACTTAAAATTTGATTACTGCAAATTTCCAAAACCGGCTTACACCGAAAAACAAACACCTATAAACATATTTTTTTACCATGAAAAGCAATAAGTTATGGATATACACCATAGAATAAGAAACATTAAATTTTTATTTGGCAAATAAAATAGAAAATAGTATCATTCTTCCGTCAGTTTGATAAATAGGAGAGAAAGCAAAAGAGATATACGTACTGTTAACCACAATAGTAAAAATAATAAATATCCATAACAAAGCCAAAACAATACCTTTCATCCATCATATACTAATCTAGTTGTTGCCTTAGTGGAGTTCTTGTACGTAATTTACTCTGATTTTTGTCCATTCTTTTAAATTAACTATCCACTTTTCCACTGATACAGTTTCCATATACACATTTCTGTCATATATATTTTTTATAATGGTAATAGTGTATTTTTTTTTTAAATCAAATGGAAATATGACTAGCTAGTTGCGAAATAGAAATTTTAATTGACTATCAGTGCAAGTCTATAAGCATTAAACTCAATCTTTATATGATAAAAGCTTACTCAATAAGCATTTATTTGATTTCTCCCCAAATTTGATTACCACAAATTTTCAAAACAGGTTTACACCGAAACACAAACATCTATTTATTTTAGTATTTTACACGAAAACAATAAGTTACGGCTATACATTAAAGTAAAGAAGCATTATTTTTTGTTTGGTACTTAAATAGAAAATAATATCTTTCATCCGTTAGTTGGGTAAATAAGAGAGAATATAAAAGGAGATACGAGTAAACACTAAAAAACAACAGTAAACAAAAAATCAAAATAACAATAAATGCCAAATCAATACCTTTCATCCACCACATACTAATTTAGTTGTTACCTTAGTGGAATCCTTGTACGTTGATTTTTCATGCTACTATTAAATTAACCATCCCCTTTTCATTGATACCGTTTGCATATACACATTCTTCGTAAACTAAAAATAAATAAAATAAATAGTAAAACAAAATGAATCTCACACTTTAATATTTTTATTTTTATTTTTATTTTTAATTTTTATCTCGATTCATTTTCTATCTACTCTGCCGAAACATAAATCGCGATTTGTTAGAATCAAGTGTTTTTGTGGATTTTGTTAACAGGTTTCAATCAAAGAATAATTTAGGCGTGTTGTTGGTTGTTAACACGGAGTAATCATAATTCATCAAGACCAGAAACTTATCATCTGATAATTTCTTACTCAATTCAATATTTTTTTTCCTTTTCATTATATTGGGGGGAAGCAAAATTGGAAGGAAATATTTCCAGGAAAATGTGTACAGGAAACAACTCTATTACACTCCTATAGAGCCTATATTAACCAACACTTGAGTTAATTTGTTTTTAAAAGAAAGAAAAAAAAGTTATATGAGAATTACATTTTTTGAAATTCAAGAAAATTTTTGCCAATGATTTTTATGATCATACCACAGTGGCTATGCCACTGTATCTTGGTCTTGTTCTGTCAGTCTCAGGTGAAAGGCCCTGTTCCATGGTCTTCCTCTTGTTATTGTTGTTGGCTTGTTGTAGAATTTGTTGCTGTTGTTCAATAGTTGGTTGTGGATGTGACTCTGATTCTGACTCTGGCTGAAGAACTTGTAATTTTGGTGCTTGGTGATGCTCATTTTGGATGATGATTTGTTGTTGTGACTGTTGCTGTTGAACTTCTGAGTCTTCAAACCTTTCTACTGTTTCTTGCTTTTGATCTTTGAACTTGGTTTTCTTCATGTGGGGTTTAAGCTTGTTCAAATCTGACAACCTCACAGGCTTCAAGAAAAATTCTTCGGCTCCTTCCTCCAAACATCTGTTTTGCCAGTTTCAGATATTAATCAGAATTTCACTTCATAAAAATGTTCACAGGTAAAAAAAATAAATAAATAAAGAAAGTACAGAAATAGTTCTCTTTCTTACCTGTTAATCCTTGAAGGCACATTTTCAGATGACATAATCACCACTGGTATGTTTCTCAAAGATGAAGATTCCTGAAATATAACATCAGAGAGAATACTAATTAAGTTTTTGAGCCTGTTGGTTCCAGGTGGAACAAGTGAGAACATAATATTTCATAGATTTTCAAACGATTTTTCACTCAAATAAAATCCAGCAGCAACTAAAAGTAGGACCTTTTGGAAAAGAAAGAAAAATCTTTCCATCACATATTGAACCTGATTTGTTTTTGGGTGGAAAACTAATAGCAGATGGAAAAATTATTCCAGGAGGATTATTACACTTGCTAATGAATTTTGTGGTGGTAAGGAAACTAAGTCCAACTTGACAACTTTAACCAACAACATCAAATTCGGAATGAATGCACTTTCAAAATGGATCTCTCTACAAGGGTCTTTGTGAAAACGGAAAAACAATCTTGGCTACAAAAACTGAGAAGAAAAGTGGTGGAGAATAAAATGGTTAATAAAAGAGAGATGAGACAGGAATAGAAACCAAAGCAAAGCAAGAAGCATACCTTGATTTTCTTAAGCAAGTCATAGCCTGTCATGCCAGGCATACAGTAATCTGTTATAACAAGATTCACCTCCACCTCCTATAAAGACACAAAAAGCCAAAAACAATCTCAGAATCCCAGAAAAAGAAACTGATCTGTGGCCAAAAATAAACACTGAACACAACACAACAAGTTGGTTAAAATTTTTAAATTACAAAAAAAAAAAACACCTTTTATGCATTCTAACCAAAAAAACACACTATACCTGAGGCTGATGGTTGTTGGGACAAACAGATGGTATACTTGGATTGCTCTCATCATTCTCACGCAACCCCAGAAACTCTAAAGCCTTGCTACCAGAATCAACTGTAGTAACTGCCATTGAGAAAAAAGGGTTCTACTTATCAGGCAAAATAGTAAATAAGAAAGAATAAAGATCAAATTTTTCTCTCAGATTTTGGTGTGTTTGGCCTAAAAGATTGTACCTTGATAGGAAGAGGTTCTGAGGAGCCTCTCAATGAGTTTCCTATCTATGATGCTGTCATCAACAGCCAAGACATGAAACTGTGACTCCGCTGCAGCCATCCCCATTTGTGAAAAGGTGAAAAATTGGATTGAAGATTTTGGAAGAAACAAAGAATTGGAAAAAAGGGTTGGTTGGAAGAAAGGTTTATGTTTTGTGTTTTGTGTTATGATGAAAAAAAAGAGAAAGAGATGGGATTTTTGGAAGAGGAAGAGGAAGAGCTTTGTATTGAAATAAGACCCACCAAAATCCCCATCCCACAAAGCAAGATCCGACCAGATTTCATCCCAAATCTTGCAAATTTTCCAAGTTGATCTTGAATTACCGGGCAAGCAATGCGAAAATTATTATAAGATAAAGACTAGGAACAAATAATTAAATGAATAAAATAAAGGAAATAAATCTTAGTGAATATGTTGAGGGTTGAGAGAGGGGAGGTGACCCTTTATTTATATATGTATATAACAACATAAGTGAGAGAAAATGGGATGTGAAAAAATTAGAAAGTAGGATGAAGGCAAAAGAGGAGAGAGAGAGAGAGGGAGAGGAGAGAGAAAGTGGGGCCATAAAAATCCCTTCAAGAGATACAGGTGAGGTCAGCAATGGTGCCTTTTTATTTTCCCCTGGGTGTGAAATCATGTGGCGCTTACCATATCTTGGGCAGGTGGGGGAGAGTGGTGGCAAAGAGAGGCCAATTTCTTTTGATTCCCTTTTAAGATTTGCTTCCCATGCCCATCCATCTATCTAATTCATGCATCTTAACCATCTTTCATGTCATGCACATCCATCCACCACTCTTTTTTTCTATTTGAGCCACTTACCCAACTAATTTTGTTTTATTCAAAGCCAAAAAAACAAATAAGGTAGTCACATAAATTTAAGATTTTTTTTGTTACCATTTCTTTATTATTAATAGTTGAATGAGTTTTCACATACTTTTATTTTGGCGGCTTGTTATATGAGCAAAGTATCTATTGGCTACATCAATGATTATCTAATATCTTACTTAAAAGATTAAAATTTAATTTCTCTCAAATTAACTTTGCATATGTTTGTATTGTAATTTGGAATTACAACAGTTCAAAGTCTAATACTCCTCCATCGCAAAAGTAAAGAAGGAAATGCTTTTACAAACAAAGGTTGGAGTTGTTTGAACGACAGTCCAAATATGTGATTAAATTTGCATTTGATAGGACATATGTTATACACATTTCCTAAAATCACATCATGTGAACTCGTTGATATGGAAATAAGAATTTATTTATTCTAAAAAATAAAACAAGATAATATATACGTGCATTATATAATCTCGTAATCAAAGACACACTCATACTTGTTAAGTTTTCATATGATTTTTTTTTCTTCCAAGTTTTCATATGATAAATCGCTCTTTCTCTTTCTCTTTAATATGCTCAAACTCATTAAACTATTAACCTAAAACATAATAATATCAAAACCTCTATTTTATTTTTACCATATCAGCTTCTAATAAATAATAAATAAATAATACCCAATTCATGGGGGTCATGCTCAGCCTATACCATTTGTGTTTTTTTTATAAAAAACTTCATCAGAAGTTTGATTATAGAAGTTTTTTTTATATGCAATTTATCATTTATGTAGCTAAAATACTTAAAAATTTGAACAAACTATGATTTATTTCAGACCCTTTTGAATATCAATGGAAGATGGTAATGAAAGGACTTTCATAAGTCATTGGCTGAATTTAGTAGCAATAAATTTGCCGCACATTTTAGTATTTAATTTTTTGTTTACATGCGTTTCAACGGACTCAAAGGAAGAAAAATGTCTCTTAATATCCTTGAAGAAACATACTTGTTTAAGACGACTGTTCTAACAAAACGACAAGCATACACTCGGAAATACAAAATTATAAATAAAACCGTAAACATGTTAACTTTTGTAATCTAAAAGCGATATATGTATTTTGTTTTATTCTTCTAAAGATAAATAACCCTTATGCGGTAGTTTCAACTGTTATTATATTAATAAATTAAACGATGTCGAGATTTAACCTAAAAAATTAATTTCTTAATTAACAAGTAAGAGAATATTTTTTAAAAAAATAAAATCTATAGACCCCAATAAAATAACACTAACAGTGAATGAAAATTATTTTTTAAAACTTTCAATAATAAGTTATAGTATTCATATATACTTTTCTTACCGAAAAATATTCACACATATCATCATCATCATCTGTCTCTTCCTTTTTCTTTGAATTATCTAAAATCCACGTTTGTTTTTCTGGGTCATTGGTTTTTGTTTTTGGTTTGCCAAACCAAAATAGATATCTTACCCATTTCTTCAAATATGGTCATGATTGAAAACCGCGTTACGCTATCCTTGATATGAGAAATTATCTAGAATTATTTTGACTCTCTAGAAGTGAAAAAGAAAACTATGTCATTAGCTATATATACGTGTATGTGTTATATCGAATTTTTATATGATTAGTTTCCACACTTGTACAAAAATGTTTGTATATTTTTTCTGCTATGAGATAGATGGTATGGACCTATTGATGTTTAAGGGAGAAAAAACGGGGCACATGCGAGAAAACGATAAAGTGAAAAGGCACTAACTAGTGGGACAATTCACCTAAATCTTCTAATGTCTTCTCCCTCTTTTCTCCCATTCATTATGACCACGCTTCACGACCAAGACCATGACTATCAAATTAATTTTGTTTTTCTTTTATTTTCATTGATGTCATTTTTATTTTTTTGAATTTAAGAGTCAAATGTTCATACCAATTTATGAAATTTTAAATGAAAGCATGATGGAATGTTCATCATTGATCATTCTGGCCCTTAACTTATTACCCGTCGTCCATGCTTGTTATTTTGTCGAAAGATCCAAGAAAGTTAGATGCATAATATTAAGGACGCAAATGATTTACATGAAAGAAAATAATTCTGTCCCAAATCAGCAACGTGGAAAACATAAATCTTTATTCACTATATCGATCGAGATTGACTTTATCTTTTATTTTCTTGTCAGATCTATAGGTATGTTCCCTTAGAGATAATCTTTTTCAGATTTCAACCATTTAGCTTGTGATGAACTTGATTTCTTTGATTTCTTTTTTGCGTAAATATAAAACTGAATGTTAAAACATTTTTTTTATAAATAAATTAGATACATATATACTACCTAAACCACTTTTATTCATAAATTGACTTATAAGTTAACTAAATCTAATCCAATAAGGTATCATAGATTTGCTTATAAATTTATAAGAGAATTTCATAACTACATGTACCATTGACTATTTTTTTTGTGAAAATAGCAAACTTTTACTATGCACTCACTGTTATATATCTTTAATATGCACTCACTGTTTTAAATCCAATAGCAAGATTAATAAAATCATACCAAATGATTCGTTTTACAGTACCTTAAGGGTGACATGTGTGGTGAAATCATGATAATGACTGCATATCGTCAGATTTAGTTCTCAATTCAAAATTACAAGTGAATACATAAAACAAAATGCATAAACCTTTGGTTTCTTTGTTTGTTTAGATGGCTAAAACAATACATTGGGTACCGTTTTCAAATGGAATTGGATTTATATTAATTGTTTAATTTGTAATTAAAATTGAATTGGTCTTCCATGTTTTTTTAATTTTCTTATTTAATTTGTATATTAGAATTCTAATTGTAGTTATGAATCTAATTTTAAAAACAAAGTTTATATTACATCTAGTCATTAGCTTAGACTTTAAAGATAAATCATATCTAAGCATAATTAATGTTGCAGTAAAAAAAGTATAATTAATGTTATATTTTATTATTTCGCATCTTCATTGCTTTCATATTTCATAAACCATTATCGTTTGTCTATAATTATTATGACAATTTCTTGATGACATTTAATCATTGTTTCCTTCAGTCTTTTTAATTTGACCACCGTTATTAGTGACGTCTTATAGTTTTAAATTTATTTCAGAATTATATTTTTAACATAATAGAATTAAAATTAAAATTGGAATTTCTAAATATAGTTATATGAGAAAATAGCTAGGCTTTACATTGATATATAGTGCAAAATAGTTTTACAAACATGCTAAAGTATCTTTTTTCTATGATTACTACTCAAAGGGCTATATTCAGCGAGTAGAGATACTTCAGCTCAGCATGTTTAGTTCAGTTTAATTTTTTTAAAAATGGTTTATTTTTAATTTTAAAGAAATTAAATTGTTTTTTTTTCAAATATTTTCCTTCACAGATAATTCCATTTCTATTTGAGGTATGGTATCGGATAATAAACATCAACACTTCTCTTGATAATGAAATTCAAACTTTAATTCACTATATTATAAAATACTAATTAAATCTTTTGACTAAACCCAACTCAATTGGTAATTAAGTTTTGATTATTAAAAAGTGAATCATGCATAGACAGAGTACATAATGAAGACCAAAGGTCAACGCTTATAAAAGCTATTATCATTAAGTTAAACCTAGCCATACGCAAGCTTAGATCAGCAACCCTATTGAGAAAAAGAAGAGGAGGGGGTCCTCCTTTCCGTTCAAGCTAGAGCCATATAAACATCTTCACATGCAATATTCCATGAAATAGGGGACCAAAACTTTGAAGTTTTGCTCAGCATTTGCTGCCATTGATGTTTAAAAAGTATCAACATACATTCATTAAAGTCATCGAAACCACTTGAAGGGCAATTTATGGACAGTGTTTTTGGTTACACTAATTAATGAGAAGATTTAGTGCAGGAGAGCGAATCCTATACCATTATTGATCTTGAAAGCAATACTACTACTATTTCAAATACTATTCCTTGAGCACGAAATTAATTAAATTCTACATTTTTCTTTGGTGAACTTCAGTTTGACCAAGCTATTAAATGTATTATTGGTGTAATGGTGTGAGTGCCAGTAGATTTTAGTATGATAAAAAAAACTAAAATTTGAGAAATTAATGCTAATGTAATGAGGATAAAAAAATATATTTGTATTTATCGGTCATTCTAATTAAAGAAAAATATATGACTACAAGTTTATTTATTTTTTATTTCGTTTTCCAATTCATTTTATTTGGAATCAAACAACAAGGTGCTGGCATTTTTAATTTTGGGTATGGAACAAATCTGTTGCAAATCTGACTATTTGGTTTGAGAGAAAATTAGATGAGACAAGTTGGAAAAGAGAAAATAAGAGAATTAGATCAACTTGTCACTTGATTGTGAATAGAAAAGTAGGAAGAGGAGGGGGAAAATGATAAAACATAAATAATTTTTTTCTTTCTTATCCCTGGAATAAAAAGAAAAAATTGTTTGAAATGGAATTAATCTATTTACTTATTATTATATTAAAATATTTAAAAACATGAAATAGATTAAAAATAAATTCATAGATATGTTAATTAAAAGTGAAAACCAAAAAATAGAAAATAGAAAACAAAAATAAAATTAAGCGGACCATATTTCTCTCTCTATGTATATTTTTTAAATTTAAATTTAAATTTTTCTTCACCTCTAAAAAATGATAAAAGTAATGCCTAGTAAAGTAAAATATAACTTATCGATTAAACCACATCTCTTGCAATTCTATATGTTAATTCAACTTATGGGTTTTGTTTTTTTTCCCTCATGCTTCTTGTTTCTTTCCTTTTTGATGAATGATATTTGGGGGTGTAACTTTGGTTGGCGGGAGGGGGTTGTGTGAGATGTTCTATTTAATTAACATTTGTGTCTATATATATATTATGATTTATGTGAGAATATTATTTTATATGAGATTGATGTATATTAAAATATTAAAAAATTTAAATTTAATATATCATTAAATTTTTAAAACAACAATAAATCTATAAAAACCTCAATTATTAATCCTTAAAATATCTTAATTAACTCATCACAATTATGATTTTCATTGTCACCATCATGATTATTATTGCAGTCACCATCGTCGTTGCAATGACCGTCGTCATCGGGGGTGGTGGTGGTGACAACAACGACATCCTCAACAATAATGATAGTGGAGGTGGTGACGATAATGATACTAATGATGGTTATGTCGATGGAGGTGGTGATAATGATAGGTTAATGATAATTGTGATATTTTAGGATGTGATTTGTTCGATGAATTTTTTAGATATTTAAATATTATATTAGATTTTAATTTTAATTTTTAAATATTATAATTTCAATCGTCTATTATTTTTAATCATAATCTAATGGTTGTTATTAATTGTTTTCATATTCTCAATAAGAAAGCACAACTCTTGTGATAACACTATCTTAAATGTGAGAATGCGAACAACTAATAACAACCATTGGATCAAGATTAAAATATTTAAAATTTCAAATTAAAGTTAATATATTACCAAATCTCTAAATGATTAACCAAACAACAAACAAACCTATAAATTTCAAGGATCAAGATTAAAGTATTTAAGATTTCAAATTAAAAGTTAATATATTATGAAATCTCTAAAGGATTAACCAAACAACAAATAAACTTATCAATTTCAAATTAACACACATACACACATGCACACGCACAGACACGCGCACACACATAACTATCTTATTTGAGAATGAACAATCTCAATTAGATTAAAAAAATAAAATGTCAAGATTAAAATATTTAAAATTTAAATTAAAGTTTTATTTAACCGTAAAATCTCTACAAGATTTACCAAGCAAGAAATCAAATATCTTAATGATTTAATTATGTCTTCTATAAAAAAATTATGTCAAAATCGTCACTACAACCATCACTGTAATTGCTATCATAATCACCATTGTTAGCACTAACATGATCTTCACCATTGCTGCCACCACCACCAGAGATCATGTTGGTGGTGACGACAACAATCAAGTGGTGATGGTTGAAATAACAGTGACAACAGTCATGATGGTGGTGGCAATTGATGATGGTTGTAGTGGTACACATGACAGTTGTGACAAAAACAGTCATGACAGTAGTGATGATTATGATGGTGATAAATTTGAGATATTTTAAGATGACATAAATTAAATATATTTAATTTCTTATTTAGTAAATCTTTTAGAGATTTTATGATTAAATAAAATTTGAATTTGAATTTAAAATGTTTTAATGTGATATTTTATTTTAATCTAACGATTAGTATTGATTATTCTCATTCTCACATAAAATAAATGATTATTTTCATGTGAGATACGGCTTGTCTGCATATATTAATTCAACTTTCATTAACACTTATCCACAAGAACTTACTTTGAAATGAAAATGAACATAGAACATAGTTACTGTTCTAGATAGGTCTTATGCTTGGATAATCTTGTCTAGTTTGACTCCCACCAACCAACATACAGTGTTCATTACTTAAGGATATAGCAATTCCAATACCTTTACATGCATTAAAAAAAATCCTATATCAGATTGGTAAAGTAAAACTACTAATTACCGGACTGTTCACCAAATAAGTACTCAACCTCTTTACTTGATGACCACCTCAGTCTAAATCTCAAACCTTATCTACTTGGAAGCTCATCAAGTACCCACATCTTGAAATCACTTAATTACCTCTAACATGAACATGGACTTTGCATATAGAAAGCACTTGATGTAACTTATAATCACAACCACTCCTCCGACGATGAAACACTATAGAGTGATGTTATTAAGTCACCAAACATGCTATCTATACAATCTTATAAATACCATCAAAACCACTTTCATTTTATGTGTTTCTCTCACACAAACTAGTCGTTACTTCATGGTATATTATCTTGAGTGTTAAAGTTTCAAATGGCATCCCTTGACCTCTAACGATACCAAGAAAGCTACGGCATCCTAGCACTCTACTCGTGAAGTAGCCTATAACAAATAAAACAAAACAATTACTGGCAGATGTTTAAAAGAGAAAAGATTTGATCTTTGAAGAAGTTTAGTAAATCATTAGTTTTTCTAGTTACAAAATAAATAATTAGTTTCATTTACATTGTCGTTAACTAACTACATAAAATATGTTTTTCTATATTATCTTCTAAATTAGTCTTATCTTTTAATATTACTCAAATTTTTATTTTGGAACTGTACACACTTTAAAAAAATGCATCACATAAAAATTTGTTAAGAAAATTGTATATCTAGATATTGAACAATTGTTAACTCGTTGACAAAAGTACCAATTTGTCACAAGTAATAAAACTAAAATGGGAGTTCAAGTGTCGAGTCCATATATATTTTGGTTGTACTTAAAATGATGCAAACTCAATTATTGAACAATTAGAAAAGAGAGAAGAGGAAAGGAATTATAAGTGTGAAAATTAGGGTAAAAGGAAAAGAAAAAGATAACAAGAAAAGTAAACAATAATTTAAATGTAAAAGAATGAATTCAGAATGTGATAATGTTGGAGTCTAGCATATCAAAACTACTTATAATCCAATGTAAAAGATTTTCTCTATCTAATGAAATTTGTGTTTTCATCTATATCTACTAAGATACTCTATCTTTGATTTCCTACAAGAAGAGTCTAGTTTACTTATTCTTATCCCCCAAATTTCTTTGCAAAGATAAAATAAATAAATCGCATTAAGATAAGAGATGCAAAAACTAGGCAAAATAAATGTCACTTTATTTCTAGCAATGAATTTATTTAGATACATTTCTCCATTTCTTTAGAAAATAACCATTTTTTAATGCATTACCTTCTAAACATTAAATGGATGATCAAACCATAATAACAAAAAAGTACATAGAAGAATAATAGAAAAGCAGAGTTACATTACAAGAGTTTGACCTCCAGATTCCCAACAAAAGGGATTTAGCCTCTTATAACCATGAGAGACTTTACACTTCAGGGACTAATATGGATGGAAGAAGGGGTTGAATGACTAGAAGCAAGAAAGGGAAGAATGACCAAGGAAAGAGGATTTCCCCTCAGAGAGAGGCTCAGGCTTTGGATTTCTTCACTAGAGAACTCTAATACTCAATGTGTCTTTTCCCGTTGCTCCCTACTTTTCACACTAAGCGCTTTTGGGCTTATTTGTGGGTCTTCTTCACATTAAGCCTAGACTGCGCGTTAAGCGAGATTGCATGCCTAAGCTTGAACTTGCCCGTTAAGCGAGATTGTGCACTGAGTGAACTGTCTAATTCTTTCAATTCTTCTTCAAGGCTTTTTCTTCAATTTTTGTATTAATTTTTCTTTAAAACACTTGAAATCTTTTTTTTTTTTTTTTACTTCTACTAATAAAAAATTACAAAGATGTTAATTTTTTTGCTATTTCATTAAAAATAATAGTAAAGTGAAGAAATTATTCTCATTATTAACCAAAAATAACTATTAAATTAACGCAGATTTGGCAGTTATCAATAATATATAATGTTCATTGCAGAAGAGCATCATTTGATTAAAAAATAATATTTTTTAATGAGATAAAGAAATATTTAACAACTTTTGAGAAGTACGTAAAGTTGACTGCTGTTTAATTACAAATTTAAAATTTATAAATTTCCTAAGTAACTTATTTCGTGTAATTATAAACACAAAATATCATTCTTTATAGATGTACATTGCAATAATTCTCGTTCACACAACACTAAAATTCTTTACTTATTTCGTAAAAGTTGCAAATGATGTATTCATATATGCTCTATTTTCTTAACACTATATATATTAATAAATCCCTTAAATATATAGTAAAAGGGTAGTGCTATATATGAACAAATACTAAAAGATAAAAGGAAAAACTAATAATCATAGTCTTCATAGACATTAGAATACATAAGAATTTTGAATGCAAAATAAACAAAATTCCAAGCATATAATACGAAATGTGCAATTTTTACTTATACACGTGAAGTATTTGTAAAGTATTATTTTAAAAACAAATATATTATTACATTAAAATAAAGTGATGGTGGTATATGAATGCGTGGTGGGGCATAGGTATGGAAACTTACAAGACAAAAATCTTGGGAATCACATGTAATGTAATATAATGTAAGGCATATCAAACAAACAAACCAACTGTCTAATCCCAAATTTGATTCTCTCTTCATCCACCAACCCAACTCAACTCAACCCCCTACTTTCTCTTCTACGTCTACAAATCTAAAAATTATAGGAGTAGAAGGGGGAAGAAGGTTCTGTTCCTAGAAGTACAACTACAACTACTACACCACAATAACATAACGTAGTAGCACATATACATGTAACATGTATGTGTGGGCTAACCATGTTGTCGTGTAAACGCAATAATCATAACCTATTACCCTTTGATTTTACCCATTTTGGTCGCTTTGGTAGACTTTGATTCCCCGACAAGCTTTGGTGTTTCATCCATACTGTACAATCTGTCACACGCAGTTTTCTAAACAAAACTAGATAGACTACATCGTTATTTTTGTTAGACCCGACCTAAGCCAATGTCCAGCGAAGCAGATTCATGTTGCCATCTCATTTACTTTATAATGTAACAACCCAATGTTTTGCGGAAAAGGAACCGAAAATACTAATTGTTTTATTTGTTAGAGAGACCGATTCTTGCACAATTTATGATACATGTTTATTCCTTGCTTAGAAAAATTAGTGTCTTAAAAATATATTATATTCTGTCCTTTTTTCCCCCTCAAACGAGAGGATATGTACAACTCAATATGATATATGTATCCACGGATGATATCATGATTTCAATTCCCTCTTGTCAAAACAAACCAACAACTAGGTATTGTCACTCAACCAGCTTAAATTTTGAACTGATTGAATGACGGTGGTGGGCTAAAATTTTGAAGGGAGAACTCAAATCCAAAACCATTTAAGATTAAACAACTTACTGTTAGTTAACTTACGCAATTTTTTTTTACTAATTACAGTTTTTTTCATGAAAGACAATATATTTATGAATCAATGAATATTATTATAAACAGTAAAAAAATTCTCTAAATATTTAATCTGGACACTTAGAATTTTAACTCAAAATATAAGAATTAAATATGATACCAAAAAATTTACAATATTCACATATTCTATTCAACTAACTGATTAAAATCCTCTTAGATTCCGTGGTGATTAAAACAGGCATTTGATGATTCACAATGTAAATATTTATATAATTTTGTGTTTACAAACATTTAGATAATAATCTAGCCAAACAAAAACTTTTTTGTTTCAGAATTTTTACTCAAGTTATTAAATTCTGAAGGTAGTAAGAACAAATGAGAAAAAGTAAAGGGTGTTAAAATAAAAGTGGGGGAGTCAGAGTCACAGACTCACAGTGTAGTCCTAGTCCATTTGCATTGCAGCAAGCAGGGATATAGCATAAAAGGATGCAACAACCAATGGGTTACTTTCCATCATCACTTTGGTCCCTACCACTGCTTCTATAGGGTCTCTGCCATTTTTTACATGCCCAGAGAGTCCCAGACCAAGATATCATTATCGGGATCCTGTCCACTGAAACGTTCCATTGTTATTTATGCCTATATATGGCTATGGATTCCCTTCCTTCTTCACAGGTCAGACACATTCCACGCCCATTCTTCACCCTCTCCACTTCGATTGAGTGATTTATTTCATATACTAGGGTTATTTTTATTTCACAACTCACCATAATTACGTTGTGTTTGGACGTGAGGAAATAAGAGAAATATAAAAAATGAATGAAAAGAAGTGAAACCGAACATATAAGTAAAAAAATAAGGTTGTTTGATTATAACTATCATCATCTTTTATTTGTTAATAATGTAAGATTATTTTATATTAGTGTAATTATTAGTGTATGACTATTAAATGCATAAAAAATATTACATAAAAAGAGTAATGCACAAAGTAAATAAAATAGTAAATAGTTTATATACAAATGGTCTAAAGGGTTTTCACATGACTATCTATTAGAAATTATTATTTATTGATTTTTATACTAATTATTTTAAAAATTATATCAATCATAATTTTGATTAGTTGGTAATATAAAATTTTCATATTAATAATGTATAAAAATTAAACTTTTGGTGAGATTTAATTTAAATTTATTATCTGTATGTGTCCATATATCTATGAACTATCTATTAACATTTTAATTATATAATATCATATATTTTTTAAAAATTACATACTATCATGTTATTGTACAATAAACATGTATGTCATATTATTTTAGTCACAATACATATATTATGATCAATTATGTAAATCAATTAACATGAGATTGTTGTAACTTAATAAATTAGTTCAATTTTACTTTTTGATTTATAACTAAGTTAAATACTTAGAAGGAGAATTTTATCATTCATAGTGGTATAGCTCAAGTAAGATTGTCTTCATTAGAGGATAGGTCTATATATATAAAAAAAATCATCATAAATACTAAATTTTAAATAAATTGTATATCCATAAATTTGTAATTTTGTAACTAATATAAAATAGATTTTAAAATAAATATATTATTTGTTAATATAAATTAATTGATAAATCTTATTTATAATTACATGCGTTTTAATAGATTTAATTTTTTAATGAAAAAAATTAATAATTAGATTAATGAAATTTGTAGAACACACAAAAATATAATATAAGAAGTTCGAATTGCATTTAAACACCTTTTGCAAAGCAGTTCTCAAACAACATATAGAATGTAAAACGATTGGATGGTCTTGTAAAGATATAAAACGGCTTTTTAGGAAACAAGTTCTCGAACAACAAATGATATACACAATTAAATTCCCTAGTTAAAGACAAATAAAAATAACATAAAGGAAAGAAGAATGATATCAAAGTTATATTGATTCGTCTGACCTAAAGACTATGCCCACTCCTAGGTTTAATTTGCTACTAAGAATTCTACAAACTGTCCAAACATTTTTAGGAGTATTCTTTCTTTCTTACCTCTTCACGTGCACAAATTGTTTTTTTTTCTTATCCAGGCCTCTCTATGCTTTCAATAATTTCATAAATAAATGTTTAAGGATCGAAATACTCACAAGGCTTTTGTCCCCGTAATTATCATTGATTTGATTTCGGTAAGGGCATCACAATACAAATTAAGATATAGCCTAAAGATTTTGCGTATACGAATAAAGAATATTCGTTAGTCTTCACAAAGGATCAACATTTGAGATTAGCAAACAAAAACATGTGCATTTACCAATTTTAAATCTTTAACATAAAAATAAAATAATAAGGTTATCATTGTACGGTGCATTCATCGTATTGAAATATGTATATATGAAGGAATGAATTAAGGAGTTTTCAATATTCTTTTGTCAGTACTCGTGGATGAAGAGTATGAAAAGAAAGGCAGTGAAAATTAACAACATATATTGCATAGACCATAGATGGTCCCTCTCCTACTTTCTTCCCTATTGTAAGGCTTTATATATTGTATCATGGACCCCTCCATTAATTCATTTCTATCTTCTCAATAACTTTTTTTTTTTTTTGTGAACATCTTCCCAATACACTGGATAGTATACATTTCTTTTCCCTCACTCAAGTTACCAGTATTCTATGATTTATTGTTATTGTTTTGGATTGGGCTCAAAGTTTGTTTGTTTTTTTGTATAACAAGCCATTTCGATTTAAAGAAATAGACAAAGCCAATTTATTAATTAGTACTGTTGTTCAAAGTTTATATCATATTTTACATTTGTCAACAGTAAAATTTGTTTCAATATGAAGTTACTATATTCTTATACTAAAATAGGATAATATTACTTTCGAAAGGTTTTGGGCCTTGTGGCAAGAAACTTAGTCCATCTAAAACTACTATAAATAAAATCAGTGTCCATGTGAGGTAAATATTTATTACATATGGTATTACTCTTAACAAAATTATAACGACTTATACTTCAGAGTGGTTTTTGTAGGTATCTATGTCTTGTTCACAATATCTCAACCATAATAGAGTGTTGCAGCACTGTTCGTACACCCCTATCTCAATAAATGATGAACACACTTCGATCAAAACATAGTCAATACTAAATCCCAATCCACCCAAGATGATCGAGGCCAGCCTAGATGATCACGTAGAGGAAACAAACTAACCTCAGTAGCTTCACGTTGATCAGTTACCTCCTTCTGGTCCTTTTTTACACATGCTACATCATCCCTTGACTTAAGGAGAAGATACCCTAGTTGTAACAAACTTTAAAGCCACCTTATACACCATTAGTGAATGATTTAGAATAACACATTTAAGGTAGATGAATAATATAATATGAATGGCTAGGATACCCTGCAGTGATAATGTGATAATGTCCCTGCAGACCCCTATATTAGGAAATTTTTTGTTACATATGGTCTCTCTTATAAAATAGTTATTGACTTAAACATTACAATGTCTTTTAAAAGTATCCATTTTTTGTTTATGACATCTCAATCGTGTCAAACCGTTGCACTATCATCATATATAAAATCGAATCTCAATCGACAAAAAAATACATACACTTATTAAAAAAATACACTTCAATCAAATCTATACATTGTTCGGTCAAAATTTACATCCTTACCTCGGAGGCTCGGACACAACAATTATAATTTTCATCTTGTTTTTTTGTCTGTGACGTTATATTTCGAAATGAAAGGATAATGCACTCAAACATTAAGCATTACGGGCAGGAATTTGACATGAAAATTAAATTATAAATGTTAAAATAATGAATAAAAAAGGCGAGGATTAACTATTTTTAATAAGATTTTGTTAGTAGTATTATAACTATTTTTAAGATCGAAAATACGTATCATGTTTTATCAATTGACTTGTAACGCGAAATATGAACCTTTGTGTACAGTATCATGAAATACTTCAAGTTAATTCATACGACGTGTTCAAGAACTTTTATTGACGTGACTAGACATGGTGGACCAATCACGTAGCATATATACATACATAATGCATCAATGAAATGGAAAATAAAATGATTAATTAATAAGAATAAGATGTGCCGTCTCAATTAGCTATAACATATATATATAATTAACACTAACCACGCTCGTGTTTGCGATTTCATTATCACGATATTACGTTATACGACGAACGGTGTCGAGAAAACATGTATGCCACCTAGTTTTAAACTTTCGGTTGCTTATGAGACTCATATATTTTTAGGTTTAAAATTTTGATTGTTTTCATGTGGAACACTGCACCGTGGGGGGAGGGGGCATTTTATAAGAGCAATATAAAAACAATATTAAAGATCTGAAGAGTTTTAAAATTTAAAGAAATTAATAGATAAAAGATTTATGCTCAGAATGATATTTGAGCAGGTGTAACTAATTATAGTATCATTAAGTTAACGATTTTAATGGAATAGTTAATTTTGTTTAAAGCCGGATACATTGAATGGTCCAACCAATTAATTGAATAGTTTAAGAGATCCGGTTGTACTTTGAGATCTCTTTTAGAGAAGGTATAAAAATACTCAATCCAAAGATTGGAACACATGAATTCAATATTAAATTATATATTATTATACATAAAATTAGGTCTAAAGTATATATCATGGGCATATGATCATGCACACACCATTCCAAACCCAAGGTACCTAAAATATATTTCAATTAAGTATAAAGCCAAATACCAATTAATTAGGAAATCTCAAGATATAGTTAGTTATACATCGCTATTAGGCACATTACTATAGGAGTAGAGTGATTCAATTACTCTTTGGATGCTGCTAATCAATTTTGGACCACGAGGCAAATGTATAAAAATATTCTTATGAAGTATGTCAAGGTGAGAGATGAGGATAAAGTTTTTTTTTCTCTTTGTTTCTGGCTTAAAGTTCATTTCTGTTTTAAGCGTCCTTTTCTTTTCTCTTCCCTTCCTTTTTCGTTGTCTTGTTCTGGCATGTGATTAGAAGAATTAATAAAATTATTGACATAACTATTCTAAAAAAGTTGTTAGAAGAATATAACTATTGTGCATTGTACATGCAATACAATCTAAAGGGGAGAAAAAATATTTACCACTTCTAAAGCTCTTCAGATCGAGACATCGAGCTCGATAATCTTCAAGAAAATGATCAATTATATATTTATATGTAACTGGGATCAATAAAAATCACAAATTTGTATAATTAAATTTATTTAACGAGATCAAATATTAAGACTGGTCTTACAACTAGCAGATAATAATAATAATAATAATAATAATAATAATAATAATAATAATAATAATAATAATAATAAAATGTGAATAAATGGTTCGCCAAAATACAAAGATTATTTAACCTTGCAAATACAAATTTGGTGTTTAGTGGTTGCAAATTTGGCTTTAATGCTTCATATAGAAGATTCTCTTTAAAAATATATTTGTTCTATAGTAGGTCATGATCTAGCTAGTTAACGTCTAATTAAATTTATTAATGTTGACTACGGAACGGTCATATGAATACATTAATTTAATAAATAAAGTATAAAATGGAAAATAAATAAAATTAACACTTGATTTTGTACAGTTGTTATTTTAATACTTTCTTTATTTTAAATTATTTAAGGTAATACGTGCATCTTAAAACAATTATTAAATATACCAATTATAATGATAAACTGACTTTCTTGAACCAAAATGTCCATAACAAAGATTTTTTTTTTTCGTTTACCATGTTATAAGTTCAAAGTAATGTTATATAGTCTTGATAAAAGAGATATGAGTTTAGTTTCATCAGAATGTAATATAATGTTGGTCTTAACAAAAGAGTTTGATCAGAATAAAAAAAAAACAAAAAGAGTTTACATACAGTTTTATAAATTAGTTTAAATTCTTAAATCACATATAATTCCAAATGAAACGAGAATGATTTGAGTTGCATTTTAGATTATTTTAAATATGAGAATTCATACTTAAAATTAGATAAAACATACATTTTTATTTTAAAATTGAGTCATAACTTTGACTTTTACAGAAGTTACCAAAATAAAATTTTAAAATAATTAGAAATTTGATTATAGACTTAATGATATTTGTTACTTTATTTAAAATATTTATAAAATTATACGATAAATTTATGTTAATAAATTAAGAAAAGGATTTTAATTACGTTAAGTTTAAAAGTTTTGGTAATTTCAAAGGGTGAAATAAAAAATAATTCAAATTCTCTACATGTGACAAGAAAAAAAATACTAACTATCAAATTCTCTAATAATAGATATTTTTTTCTTCCTAGCATAATCATGCAATATTAGCTAATCATAAAAAAATATTAATTGTAATAAATACTTAAAGAAGTGATATTTTGTTTAAATATTATATCAGTTTTCTATTAAGGATTTCTAATGAATTATATTATATTATATATCATAGCATACTAAAATTAATATAATATAAGATAAAATAAATTTCCAAATTAAAACATTTAATTATGATGTAAAATTATATATTTTAAAGAACCAAATCATATAATATAATTTGTGCAATTGTAGTAGTACACGGGTTTAAGAATCATATTTTATTTTTAAAAAATTATATAAAATAATAATTTTATATAATTCAATTATTAAAAATATTATATAGTAAAAATATTTATACATCTGAATTTTATATCAATTATGCATAATAAAAATATTCATACAATTTTAAATGAGTTTACTATTTCAATATTAAAACTATATAAATAGATTTGTGTTAAAAATACATATTCTAATTGCTTTATATAATTTTGAAAATGATAATAATATGTTAAAAAAAATATAAGAAGAGAAGTATAAAAAATATGTATTAGAAAAGTATAAAAGGAAATGCATTATACTATAATTAATAGCAAAGTTTTTCCAAATTTGATAGTCACAAATAAGTATAGAAAAAAGTCTATTTTAAAAGCTTGATACTTGTCAATATAGTTTCCTTTTAATGATATATATAGTTGAGATGTTATTGTATCCTCCTAGCCTTTGGGTTGCTTGATCTATGATATGATAGACTATGGTCAAGTCAACCACGCTTCATGGTTGGGTTAGAGGGTCACGGCTCATGAACCTAGCATAATTGTTCAAGATGTGGATTTAAAGATCTCATAATAACAGCCGATCCCAACAATATTGACCCATAATCTGACACACATTGAAGACAGATATATATAACCTAACTTTTAGCCTCGAAAAGAGACAGATTACACATACATACTTAAATGCTTTTAACTAGGTCTCTTAACCCTATAAACCTATACTAGAATAGTTATAAATATACATATATTGTACACTTAAACACGCATACAAGGCTCACAAATTTAAGTTACTTGATTTGGCACATTGCTTCTTTCCAGCCTAGATAAATTATAAAATTCAATACCGGACACAAGCAACAAGCTAACCATTTCTTTTTTTGCAACAAATTCTCATAGACTTTGTGGTTCATGTACCGTATCTACTTTAACTTAACAATTATGGATTTTCGGAGTACTTTAAGGATCCATGTGTGTGATTAATTTGTTTAAGTATATGTATAGATGTAAAACAATTACTCATAACAATAATTAGCCAAAAGAAACCCAGTCCTTAAGGAGACTTGTTGGGGCAACGTGGCTGTTTCGGTTGTCCCTCTGGAATGTCATAGGGACATGTTCAGTCCTGAAACTTTTTCTTCTTTTTTTTTTTTTATTTCGTTGGTTTTGGTTTTGGAATCGCATGCATTCGAGTATGGGATTCAAAGCATGTCAATTTTTTCCATAAATGATTTTAATTTGGAGAAGAAAAAAAATATTATTTTTTCTAACAAAGTAATGAACATGTATGTAAAAAAAATGCAGATTGGCGATTCTTCTCTGTTTCCTTTGAAAAAAAGTAGAGAACTTATCCAATTCCTGAATTGGCCGGGCAGAAGTAGAATAACGTGACCTTAGATTGAAAACTGGAAAGTGGTCCTCAAAAGAAAATATCATTGAGATATGTATTTAAATAAATTAACATTAAGTATAGATTTTATATTAGTTGAAATGTCTATTAGAATGAATTAATTTAATAATTTTAGTCTATTAAAGAGGGAATACTTTTAGTTGAAATGAGGCTCTTTACAATCTCCGGACACTCTGAAAAAAGAAAAGTGAAAAAGTGCCAATCGACAAAACTATCTCTAAATATGTTAGGACAAAGGAAAAAGGGAGTTGATATTTTTATTTTGAATAAATTTCTTGATTAAGAATTATATTTTTTAAATAAAAATATTATAATATAATCTTTCAATCATAGTTATTTACAACTATCATTCAGAAAAAAAAGAGTTATTTACAACTACTTTTATAATATTTACTATTTTATATTCTATTTTTTGTTTCAAATCATAATGCAACTAATTTAAGGTTTCTTTCTTAAAGTTTTTTTTAATCTAATAAGCAGCTTTTACATTTTTAATGTCTAAACTCTTTTTTTTTTAAATTATATGCTTCTTCAAAAATTACTTTTTTAATAATTATTTTTCTTAACGTGTATTTGATTTTACTTATTTTAAAAAGAATGTCCGCTTATTTTTGCGTGCTTTATGAGAGATTTTTTTATAAAAAAAAACGTAACTATTGCTCTAAAAACTATATTATAGACATGCGCTAAAATATCATAATAATACTAATAAGAACGTGTCAATAATTTTAAATTTATATTATATGGTTTTATATAATTTTCAATTATCTATACTACCAAACAATAGAAAACATTCTATATAAAAAAAAAAACAGAAAACAAGTTCTCTTCTAATTCCCCCCTTCTTTCTCTTATTTCAAACAATATAAGACATAAATTTTCTTCTTTCGTCATATTTTTTTTCCTATTGATTTCAATCCTCAATTTTGAATAAAGTGGTACGGTTTTGTAATAATATAAACAATAAATTTCAAAGAAAATATTAAAAATAAATAATTATTTCTCCAAAAAACATTTGATGGGTTATAGACTTATAGCCTGAAGGATGGGCTTTAAATGGATCATAGTGATGGTCCCTTATTACTAAATTTCACATTAGCATTAGGTTGAGGGGCTCTACTATTCACACCTCCCAGAACTGCTATTTAAACCCCCAACTACGCAAAATAATTCATATATCCCCACTCCTTCTCCTACCCCGCCTTCAATCTCATTTCTCCCCCGGCCCCGTTTTTCCCTTCCGTCAAAAACACTTATTTCATTGGATACTACTAATCCATTATAAAAATGTACCATTGGATACTACTCCATTTTATTATTTACTTTATAATATAATCAATTGCACAAACTTACTTCATTATGTATGTTTTGGAGTAATTTTGGGCTTTGCATTACATTCTTGAGCTAATCTCATGGGTTGGTCCACAACTTCACAAGTCGGTGACCCATTTCCAATCAATTGATCACTCATATAATTGTCATTTTTCGACACTCGTTTCAGCTCATGAAAATTATAGTACCCTGATATCCTGTCATATTGATGCAACAATCTCTCTTGTTGATCTAACCTGTTACATTAGCCATGTGCAGTAACTAACTGTCACATAATCCATCGACCTAAATTGGCCTAATGATAAAACAACTACACTTATGTTTTAGGCTTACCAATAAAAAAAATATTTGTTATTGATTTTTATAAAGTAAAAAATGTCACATATATTAACAAAAAGATTCAACATATAACTCTTTTTTTAATAAAAGTTTTCTTTTTAAATTTGTTTTAGGTCCTCTTCCTTGTTGGATCGACCTTGCCAATGACTTTTCCACCTAAATGTAGGTAATATTTGAAATCTTTTCACCACTCACTCTCTTCATTTTACCATTGACTCGAGCATAAAGAATTTGTAGGTAATCACCACCATCATGTTCTTCCATTGTATCTCACTCTTCATTTCATCTCCTTTGACTATTAAGTTTATTCTTATAATTAATAGCTCATACAACAATTTTATAAAATAATAATATTTGTGTGTTTATCTTTCTCTATCATATCATTTGTTTCATTTGACATAATTGTATTTGTTTTCTCTTAATTGCATAATTTATTATAAGAATTACTAACCCAAACACAGCCATAATGTACCATAAATATCTGCCATCATTATACAACCAAACACACACTTTACATAAAACTTCAGCTAGACAAAGGACTCAAGTGAGAAAACAAGTCAGCCACGTATAATTACTATTATTTCATTTATTTGGGCCTGTCTAGGAAGACCGACATGGGCTTCAAAGTGGGTGGTACTACGTTTTCTACCAAAACCAACCTAATCAATTTAACATTGAACTGGGACTTGGATCGCATGACCCGGTCAGCAGGTAACAGGTACAGTACATAGAAAAAATAATAGTCAGCACAAGCAGGAAACCAAACGTGAAAAGGACATTTAATGGGCAGGCACAAAAACACGTGCAAACGTTAGTAACATTATCGGTCCACCTAAACAATTTTATTTCCTTTATTACTTATTTAAAAACGGCAGTAAATGACTATTTTAGATTCTAGTATCTGAATGTGCAGGTAAGTGATAATTTAGTCAAAAACAAAAATTGTGATTTAATCTTTGCGTAAGAAGTGCAACCTTGACATCTTATCATTAGTTTCATATGATTATTTTTAATTAAATATAATATTTAAGGATAATTTGATATTATATTGTATTTTTAATAATTAATTTAATATTGCTATAAAAATTTAAGTATTAATTTATTATCAAGCTATACGCATAGTATAATCATTGTAATTTTTATATGTTATTAAATTAAAATTTATATTTTGTAAGGATTTAATTATCATCCATATGACAAAATGGTCATTCACCAATTTAAAAAAAAAAAAATCTGAGGAAGAATTATTTGGCACACGTTAGCCTGCGACACATGTTGAGAAACGAGTTGGGTGTGTTTGAAACTTGATGTTAAAGTGTGAAGGGACAAGGAAACATAGAGTCTCGTTGGTTCAATACACTTGTGCAATTTGGCCACTATGAACACAGGGCTTGCTGCAGGTGCAGCCTTGCTTGCACTCTTGGCTATCACCTTCTCCTTGTTGAGCCCTCAAACCCTGTTTTCTCCGCCTGAGATTCCGGGCTCGAAGGACCACCTTCACGCTGCTCGGTTACTCCATGTCACCGGAGCCGTCGGGCCGGAGAGTCTTGTCTTCGACGCTGACGGCGGAGGGCCCTACACCGGCGTCGCCGATGGCCGGATTCTCAAGTGGGAAGGGGAAGAGCGAGGTTGGACTGAATTTGCTGTCACCAGTTCCAATAGGTACTTTTTTTTATAATTCTTTATAGTTTATAAGGTTTTAATAAACGGTCTTGCCATCTTGTTTTAGGCGTTTTTTAACTGTTCGTGACCGCATCCTCTGCATTTGTTCGTGATGTCAATTAACGTGACGAAATCCCTACGCGACCCGATATTTAACACCTTTATATTATTACTATTACAACCCCTTTTGGTGTTTACGCTTTCTTTATCATGTTATTGTGTTGCTGAGGGTTTAATTGGTTTTTTAGAATGAAGGTTTTATTTTTACGTTAGAGTGTCAACTTTGGATACCTAATTTTTGGTGGGTTGGGTTGGGGTGGTTGTAGTTCGTTTGAATTGGACAAGGAATTGAGCATGGATGATTGGATTGAGTCATTGAGAATGATTTGTCTTTACTATTTTTAACCATGAGGATTGCATATTTTAAGGTACTATAGAGATTATGATAGTTACTGCATTAGGTCTTGATTGGATAATTTTTTTTATAAGCACTTATAGGAGGATCAAAATAAGCAGGTAAAATGAATTGAGCTTCTCCTGTAAGCTGAAATTAACTTATGCTCCTTGATTTTAGCTTATAAGAGAAACTTAACTCATTTTATCTTCTTATTTCCTAAGTGCTTACATATAAGTTTGTTTACTTGGAGCCTTAAGAGTTAGACCAATTTTCTGAGCTGATTATTGTTCCCTTGAAGAAAGGTCCATTTACCGCGTCAACTATTATTGAGTATTGAACAAAGAAATGGGGGCAGGTTGTAAAAGTGTGAAGCACCTTTGTTGTAGCAGCATGCTTTTTCTGAAATAATTCAAATTGAAGGAGTCATGGAGAATAAATAGCTTTCTTCTTTAGACTTTAGCTGTGTTATTTGTTTTGCAAACCTTCTGATACTGGAGACTTGCTCTAACACAATGATCATTATGTCTATCTTCTAAGTTATATGCTTTGAGGGAAATTTTGCCTGGTAGGTGTTGCATCTTAGTAAGTGTAAGGTCTTATTTCAAGAGGCTAGAGGGAAGGTAAAAAACTAAAAACTAAATGTATGTGTTCTGCCTTTGGTTCCATATGGTGGCCATAGCATTGTTTGAGCATGCAACCTTGGATACCTAACTCCCTGTCTGTTTCATCAATACTCTTTGACTCTTTCAAATTGCGCATGAATGATTGTTCCTGTTAGTATTCTGATGAGACGATAATAAAAAAACTTCTGTCATTTTCCCCCCCATTAAGTTATTATTGAAATGAATGTTTTTCTATCAGAGGTGTGTAGCATGGGATTATGCTGATAATTTTGTTTAAATGTCAGGATATTAGATCTGACATTGTAACTCATACTATTAGGATACTTTTAATTTTTCTTATGAATTTAATGAGTTTAGTTGCCTGATTTTCAAGGTCGGACTGTGTACGCCCATTTGCACCAGAGTTGGAGCACATTTGTGGGAGGCCATTAGGACTAAGATTTGATAAGAAAAGTGGAGATCTGTACATTGCTGATGCCTACCTAGGCCTAAAAGTAGTGGGGTCTACAGGGGGTTTGGCCACCGAAGTGGTAACAGAAGTTGAAGGTCAGCCCTTGCAATTCACCAATGACATGGACATCAGTGAAGATGCAGACGTGATATACTTCACTGATTCAACCACAATCTTCCAGAGAAGGTAAGTTCATCACAAACGCATATCTTCCTTTCTATGGTGGAAGTGTGTTTGCATTTTCCTAATTAATATGTAATAGTTCTTATGATTGTTCCCTAGCACTTCAGTGTATGAAAAATGAAATTGATGGAAAAACAAAATATTCCCTTATTCATATCCTGGTTTGGAATGTTCAACCCTGTGGTATGTAGGGGAATATAAACTGAAGTATGAGTCAATTTTATCTAACAAAGTAATCACTTGTTCTGTTGTTCAACGAAAATAATATTTGTGGAATTTGCATTTTTCCCTCAAAATTTATGTAGATATGTTTTCTGTTCTGATTTCCAGCATAATATTTTTGACATGTATATTTTTGAGGGCATACTTCTATATGAGAACTATAAAATTTAATTACTGATAGAAAAAATTTAATTTGTGTAGAATTTTTAATCTAAATTTTGGCCACTTTTGTTTGCAGGCAATTTATGCTTGTACTCCTTGGTGGAGACAAGACCGGCCGGTTAATGAAATACCACAAGTCAACAAAAGAAGTGACGATCTTATTACGTGACCTTGCTTTTCCCAATGGTGTTGCCTTAAGCAAAGACGGCTCATTTGTTCTGGTAGCAGAAACCGCTACTTGCAGGATCTTGCAGCTTTGGCTTGGTGGACCTAAGGCTGGCCAAGTGGATACATTTGCGGTTCTGCCTGGTTTCCCAGACAATATTAGAAGAAATTCAGAAGGGCATTTCTGGGTGGCTCTGCATGCAAAGAGAAGCCCTTTCGCGAAGTGGGTTTCTTCCAATCCTTGGGTGGGAAAGGCATTGCTTAAGATTGGATTTAATTTCAAGCAGCTGCACACATCATTTGCAGGGTGGAAGCCTCATGCTGCTGCTGTAAAGCTGAGTGATAAAGGAGAGATATTAGAAGTCTTGGAAGATTGTGATGGGAAGACCTTGAAGTTCATCAGTGAAGTGGAAGAGAAAGATGGGAAGCTTTGGATTGCATCAGTGTTGATGCCTTTCATTGGCATTTATGGTTTATAAGAGTGTATCATGGATGACTAGATGGTACTGTTTTGGATCACCTTTTCCAAATAAGATGTAGTTATTGCGTATGCAGATTATGTAGAATTGTGAATTGCTTTGAGTGGTTGATGAGGCTAGTTTTTACTGTGTTCATTATTAATAAAACACTACGTTAAACTTAATGGACAGATGCACAAAACAGTTTTGCAAAATTCTTTCTAATCTTTTTTGCCAAGTGGTGGATATATTACACTTGCTAGATGAATGCACTTCAATGAAATAGAAGAGAGGACTAAGCATAATCAAATACAGTACCTTAAGATGGTAACTAGAGGGGAATAGGCATTGTCGTGACTGTTTTTCAGTATTTCTGAATAAAAGAATAAAAAATGAGGAGGAGATTAATAAGCACCATGATTGACAAGTAGTTTCTTTTTAAGTTGAATAGGATGCACTAGTTAATGTGAATCCTCTAAAACCTATTCTTTATTATTATGGATAAAAAAATTATAAATATATATATATATATATATATATATATATATATATATTTATTAGAATAAAATAAATCAAGATAGGATAATATTCTTAAAATAACAAATGATTTCAAATTGAAAAACAAAATTTGAAATCTTAGGAATATATTGGATTAGGATTTTAAAATATTATTTTAGCATAAAAAAAGTTTTTGGTGAATTTTAAAGATTATGTAAAAGTATTATGACTTATCAAATTTCTTTACAAGACTTTTATGATAGTTTGTATTTTAATGGATTTATTTCATGAAAATTTAAAGAATTTGAAAAGACTTTATAAATTTATAAGATTTAAAAGGATTTGTGAATTTTTAAAAATACATTCAAAATGACAAGAGTTGGTGAAAAAAATGATAATAGATGATAAGGTTTGGGTAAAAAAAGTAAAATCAATATAATTTTTTTAATCTTTTAATAACTATATTGATTCTAACTTTATGTTCTCCGATACTAACATTTCTTACAATAGCATTTTCTCATTTTCACTTATGAATTTGAACAATAGAATAGTGAGAGCAATGAGAGTGAAAAATTGGTAGGAGAGTTACTAAGTTATGCGATAACAAAATTAAGAATGACGGTCACAAAAATATTATGTCGAACAAGTGATGAACATAATTAATATAAGAAAAATATGATTAGTTTTAACACATAAGACAAACATTAATTTAATTTAGAAAATAAAGAGAAAAGTGAAGAGGGGAGAATATATTTGACATTTTTTATTTCAAAAGGACATGAAAAATATATAACACACACATCTTGAAGAATATTAAAGAGAGAAGAAAGTATGTGTGATGAAAGAAAAGAAAGTCAAGTAACCAATAGGAAAAAAAATCTAGCAAAATCCTTAAAGATTTTGGTGAGATTATTTGATAGATGATTTATATTCAAAAGTCAAATAAAATTCTTCTTAAAAAACAATCAATCAAAATTTATATTTTTTTAATACCAAAAAGCTTTTTATAAGTTATAAAAAATTCTAATTAAATATAATTGGATTTTGTTGTCTTCCTTACAAAATCTTAAAAGTTTTAATTGAATATCACAAAACTTATTTATACTATTTAAAAATCATAATTAAATATTACAAGATTTTTTTATATTTTTTTTAAATCATTTAAAATCTTAATTTAATACACCTCTTTTATAATTTTTTTAAAATCATTTAAAGTCTTAATCGAATACACCTCTTAAAATTATTCCACTTTACACCACATAGGCTTTGGTCAAATGACAGATATAGAACTATAGAAGAATGAAGGTTTAGGCTTGAGAGATCCCACAAACTAGGGTAGGATGACCAAAACTTGGGAGAAGTTAGAAATAAGAGTGGCTACCATATAATTGGATAAATTTTTAGATTCACTATTCCTCTCTATGGATAAATTAGAATAACGTTTTTTTTAAAATAAAATCTTTGACAAGAGTGTTAGGAAAAATATTTTTTTTATAAAATACCCTCAATTATGAATTAGTTTTCTAAGTTCAAAAAATAATAGGTGGAACATATTAATCTTTAAGCTATTTGAGAGTTTAACTTTGTCTTGTATGAAGATAATTTTGAGAATCTTACTTTGTTTTTTTTTTACCTTCATAACCAATAAAAATTAAAGCCACAAATATAATACTAATAAAAGAGATTAAAAGAATTAAAGTAAATAAAAACATTTGAAAAAAAGAGATTGTCTTATTAACGTTAAAGGTAATTTTGAAAAAAAATATAAAATTAAATAAATTTAATACTATTAATTAAATTAACTATTTTTAATTATAATAAGTAATTAATTGAGTCTGGATGAGAACCAATAGTTAGAATATAAAAAATGCTATAGTTGTCTGTTTGGCGTACAGCTTATTGGTGAGGATGGGAAAGGAAATAAAATACCATAGTTTTAATACTTTTGGAAGACAGGGTGGGGCCAAATTATCGTTTTCAGCTTTCTCTTCCTTAATTTAATTGATTTGTCATGTTATCAGTTTCTTGCCTGGTTGGATCAGATGATTGAGGTCAATGCCAAATTGAAACATAATTCCATTCCATGAATAGTTCAGTAATTCATAAACCTATTTTTTTTTAATTTCCTGATTTATCAGGAAAATAAATAAAATTTAATCCAAAATTATTTTCATCAAAGATTAATTTTAGATAATATTCAATTTTAACTTTAATATATTAATTACTTGTGTTTAATTACTTTATTTTCACAATTTCATAATCTATTGTGAAAACAAGTAGGTTAAATTTTTAATTTTTTAGTTAAAATTCTAATCAAACATGATTACTAGCTAACAATACCAACTGCATACTATTAATCAGTTTAGAAACATAATTAATATTTTCTTTTTTGTATTTATACTCTTAAGTTCAGGAACGGAGCCAAACGGAAAAATTAAAAGAGGTTAATTATAAAAATTAAAGACTTAATTGTATTTTTTGTTTTTTATTATGTCATTTCACAAATTTACTCTCCTTATTTTAAGCATTTTTTATATTTATAACTATTTTAATTGTGTTACAAATTTATTTTAGTAGCCTTTGACTTATAATGTTTTACTAATTTGATCAAACAAATCATATTAATTATCATGCATGTTGAATAAAATCATTTAATTATAATGTAAAATAATTTTTAATTTGTCATAAGTTTTTATCTCCACTCATTTATAATATCTATATAAAATCAATTCTTAATTTTATATTAATACAAGATAATAAAATATCTTGTTCTTTAATGACTAATTATTTATTTTATTTAATATTTAGTTGGTTCATTAAATATCACTTTAGACATCTCATCAATTTTTTTAATCCAAATTATGAATAAAAATAGCATAATAATCAAATTAACTTATTAACACACTATTAGTGCTGAAGTTTAATTAAAACATATTATTATAAAAATTAAAAAATAGGAGTTTAATTTCTTTGCAATGATATTGTAAAATAAGCCAATAGAAAATTAAATTTAATGATCATGCATTATTATTGTAAAATAAGTTTGTATTCTCATTTAATCACAAAATATTCGATGATATGATTTTTTAAAATAGTCATAATAAATATCAATAAATTTTTCATATATATATTGATGATGATATAAAATTGTTTTGTATATCAATGCATAACTTATTTTTGCTATAAAATTAGGTTAAATTATTTTTTGTTCATCCAATTTATTTTTTAGATTCAATTTGGTTCTACCATCTAAATTAGGTCAATGAAGTTAAAAAATCGCATTTTATTTAATTTAAAAATAATTTAACTTAAACACCACTCAGTGGTTTTAATTTATCACAAAACACATATTTTCAAACACTATGAATTTAATCTACACGAAATGATTAAATTGAATCAATTTTAAAAATTTAAAAATAAAATTGATTAAAAAAAATGAAAAGACTTAATCAAACTTAAATAATAAACTAAAGGACCAAAACACAAACTTAACCATAAAATTATAATAAATTTATAAAAATTAATGAACTTATCAATAATAAACAGTTTTTTATTTTTTTTTTAAAGAAGGACGATAGAAAAATTCTTTACGCTCTCAATATATAGTTATTTTTCTAAAAAATAGTTTATCAAATTTATCGGGTTGATTCAAGTTGAAAAAAAGATAAACACTAAAATGGAGTCGAGTATAATTAAATTTTAATTTGTTTAATGCATAGTTATATCCAAAGACTTTATTCATTAATTTATTCAATCATAAAATAGTAAATAAAAAAACAAATCGTAGAAGAGTAATGCTCGGAGAGGATTCGGCGACTTTGTGATTGATTGTGACGCCAAACCAAAGCCACCGTACCGTGACTTTCCTATTTTTAGGTCATTGAGTTAATTCTTGATAATCTAAATTTTGTCATTTGTTTTAAAATATATCATTAATTTAATTTAAAATAATAAAATATTATTAAGTGTATAGATTAATTAACATAAAATTATTTTTATTTTAACTAATAATCGCGAATAATGTTCAGTTTGTCAAAAAAACTGACTGTTAATAAATTGTCAGAAATTTTCCAGCAAGATTCTTTTTAGTTTAAGTCTTTAAGAGTTGTCACAAAATTTTTGACGATTTTTTTATCCACTTCTTCAATATCTTTAATGAGAAATAATTTTACTTTAATTAGATAAAATTTCTAAAAATGATAAAATGTTTCTGTACATATCATTAGTTAAAGTTAAACTGAAATAATTTTATATTAATTAATCTACAAGTTCAATAATATTTTTGTATGGCACACATTACTTTTGATTTCAAACACTTAACAAACATCTCTTACTTCCCTCTACCTATCAAACATTTTCCATCATAAAAATAATGTGGTAAATTATTTATTATGCATCTGAATTTAATGTTAGTTTACATGAAATCCTCGGATAGGTCAGAATCCGCAGCTTAGCGCAGGCATTGATATTGCGCTATTGCCATTAGTGGCACCAAACCAAACAAACAACAATTCTCGCCACTTATCCTTCTCCTCTCCTCTCTCTCTCTCTAATATCGACCATGAGGCGCCAGCAGCTACACTTCGCGGCAGTTGTCGCGGCGATTGTCGTCACCGCTTGGGTTGCGCACATGCGCGGCGGGGTTGGCCAATCGGAGGCCAAGGGTTGGCAGTTCGAGGCCGTTCCGATTGACGGCGCCGTCGGACCGGAGAGCTTCTCCTTCGATCCTCGCGGCGAAGGCCCTTACACCGGCGTTTCTGACGGTAGAATCATCAAATGGCACCAAACGCAGAATCGTTGGCTCAACTTTTCCGCTATTGCTTCTTCTTCACACTGGTGCGCCTTCTCTCTCTTTCTCTCTCTTCATTTCAAAAATTGGAAACCTACTGGTGAAGTTGATTGCCTGCCTTATTTAAACTTGTAAACCTACTGGTGTGGACTCATGGTTATATTTAAACACAGGCCAAAATAACTAAACATTCAAATTACGTCATACTTTGAAACATATTAAATCAAACCTTTGAAAATTACTTCTATTACTAGCTAACAAATCAATCAATAAATAAATAAGACCAAATTCACATGTTATAACTAAGGGATCTAATTTAATTGGTTAAATAAAATGTATGAGTGTAATTTTGTAAATCTTGTTTAATTCTTATGGATTAAAAAAATTCAGATGTTGTAATTAAGAGTTGGTTCATATTGAGGGCTTCTAAAGACGCATTTGTTTCTATAAGCACGATAGGAATGCAGAGTTGGTGAATGTTTCTAGTTTTTATGAGTGACAAATTGACATACCAGATGTTCAAACTTTTGTTTCTCCAAGCATCATAGGAATGCAGGTTGCTGAATCTTTTTTATCTTTTGAGTGACAAATTGACATTCTAGTTGTTCAAACTATTTTATTTCCCTTCTTGTGCGAGGGGAGACGCCTAAGACCACTTTTCCTTTTCATCAGAGTCTGACTTTTTAAATTTTTTTTGCTTCTAATTAATCGATGACGATATATCCTCTCAAAACAAAAACTTTTTCCCTTCAAAAGTTGGATAATACTAAAATTATATATAGCCTAAGAAGTAAGAATAGATACAGTGCATAGCCTTAGGGTGATTTAGCCTTTTATCATACGACTGGCAATATTTGCTATCATTTCTTATTCATCATATTAAAAGTTGAGGTTGAATAATTTTTTTATCAATTAAATATGAATATATTAAAACTTTAATTATTATATATATACAGTGACGAATCCAAGACCCTAAGTCAGTGGGATAAATTATAAAAAATAAAATTAATGTATTCAATTATATAAATATAGATAAAATAAAATACAAAAATATAAAATTTTATTTATAAATTTAATGAATTTTAAAAAATGAGGGGGTGTAAGTGCACCCCTTGGAGCCAACTTAGATCCACCACTGTATATATACATGAATTGCATATATAAGAAATTAATGTATTTTTACATCATTTTTATATTATCAATAAGTTAATCAATTAATTTTATTATACATTTTCAATTCAATTAACTAACTTAAAGGCTTATAATTTTCGCCTTTATCTTTACATATTACATTAATGAGTATTCATAAAAAAATATCACAACGTATTTTATAAATTACATTAAATTTTAAATAATTAATTAATATCACATAAAGTCTTAAAAAATCTTTATACGCAACTAATAAGTGTTAATATATGAAATAGAAAGTGTTAATATATGATTTTTATTTTACATATCTTGGGGAGTTGCAAACATTTGGCTTACAAGTTTCTAAATTAGTTATTTTGTGTTAGATTTGAATTTTGTTTAAGCTATTTTGTTTGTTACAAGCACTATACAATTATATTATATATTTAAATATTTATCATGTTAAGTTTAAATTTAGTTAAATATTTTACTTGTTATTTTTATTACTAATTAAGATATGAAATGATATTTTTATTTAATTAAAATGAAAATAATGGGATTAAATATAATATTTAGGTACCTAGCTAAAGCGTATAAAGATGAACACCATAATTAATATCCGTATGAATACAAATTTAGGAATGAGTTTTTTGGCTACACAAATACAGTATATAAAAAGTAAGTATTAAAATATCTCACCTAAACTTTTATTCATTATGGTCCAAATTGGTGAAAAATAAAAAAGGTATAATTGCAATCACTTAATGCAACCTAAACTTTTTATTCATTATAGTCGATATTAGAGAGAGAAAAAAAACAGGAGAAATTCCAATCACTTAATACAACTTTTAAGTTTAGAAGAAAAAATGGAAAGGTTATAGACTTGTAGTATTGCGTACCACAACCGCATATTGATGTTTAGGAGTGGAACTGTGAATGCTTGGTCGAGAAATTTTGGTTTGGTGATGAAAAGATAAAGGCCAAAAATTAACGGAATACTATTCTTTTACTACCTGTCGAAGATACGGTGGGGCCAAATTAAAACTTCTTTGTTTTCTCTTCATTCGTCGTCCTTTCTTCCTAGGGTTAATAAATGATAGGTGTTTCGGGATTTTTTCTTTCTTTCAAATTCTGCTTTACTATTAAAAGCTTAAGCAAACACAATAGAGATATTTTAAAATTCGAAATGTGAGAATTCATTCTTATATACGTATGAAATCCATATGAAATGTCAAAAATATAAATTCAAAACAAAACTTAGATATTTATATTGGTAATAAAAGGTTATATAAGTTACCAAATAATTAAAATATATTTTGTTTGATACTTTTTACACAGATCCTAAATTTAAATTTTATTGCTGTGCTTTCCTATTGAAAAACTCACTACTGTTAACTTGCGGTGTGTTTGGTTCGTATTTCCCCAATTTATATGCGAGTAATTAACGTGAAAATACAACTTATACAAAGAACTGAAAGAAATAAGTATTTTATTGTAGACGTGCCTTTCGACATGCATCTTCCATGATTTGTTGTACAAAACACGATATACAAGATAGAAAATTTAAGTATTTTAGAAAATTTGCATCCATTGGAGGATAGGAAAGAGAAGAGAGAGAAGTGTGGAATAAGATAAATGATGATCTGATGAAAAAAAAAATAGAAAACAAATTTAAATAGGGTTTCAAAAACTAGTATGGAAAGAAATTATTTTATGATAGAATGAGTAGTTGTATAACTCAAGGAAAAAAAAAAAACAAGAACCCATTATCAAACAACATGTGTCGTAATTATGGGAAGGTTGATAAGGTTGTATTTTTGGCAGGGATGAAGAGTGTGGAGGACCATGTGATGAGCATTCCAAGAAAGAGCACGTGTGTGGGCGTCCACTAGGCTTGTGCTTTAGTACACTATCGAATGATCTTTACATTGCTGATTCTTACAAGGGCTTAGTTGTTGTTGGTCCCCATGGTGGCACTACTAGAAGACTCGTATCAACAATAGAAGGTGAACCCTTGGCTTTTACTAACGGTTTGGATGTTGACCAACGAACTGGAGCAGTGTACTTCACCAGTAGTAGTTCAAAATATCCGAGGAGGTAAATAATTCTCAATAAAAAATAATACTCATGTTCTCAACTAGTAATTAATACCAAAGTCCCTAATTATGTATTGTTTGCATGCGCACTTCATATTCTATAATTAAATTATAATAGTATCTTTTATGACCCATCCTCCATATAGCTAAATTATTAATTAATTGGTGGATTTAGAAAATTAATGGATGTCTATCATGAAAATTCAAGCCACTAATTATTATTAGTGATCATCCATGTGCAACTCCAAAAGTGCACATGAGCACTAGCATATTTAAATGAAATCCAAAAGTTCGAACAACCTTCTTTTGCATTTTCCTTTTCTCATTGTTGAATCATTTTATTCCATATTAAAGTGAATTTTTAATCAAAGACTTTTGGATCCTTATTTTTACATTAAAAAATGGGACTAAAAGCAATTGATGCCTCTATCTTTATCTTTTTCTTTTGGTCTCACAGTTAGACATTAATAAATTTTCCCTTTAAGATTTTGATGATATTTGTCATATGCAAAATGCAGGAATTACATGTCGTTGATCCTAAGCAGAGATAAGACGGGGATGCTAATGAAATATGAGCCACAAAGTGAACAAGTTAGCGTTCTCCTAAAGAATCTCTCCTATGCAAATGGAGTAGCATTAAGCAAAGATGGTGAATATATCCTAATAATTGAGACCACAACTTGTAGAGTATTAAGGTATTGGCTAGAAACACCAAAAACTGGAACCTTGGAAGTCTTTGCTGATCTACCAGGTTTCCCAGACAACATCAAACGGAGTCCAAGAGGAGGATTTTGGGTGGGAATTTACTCAAGAAGAGAAAAAATTATCCAATGGATTCTATCATATCCTTGGATTGGAAAAGTTTTGCTTAGGCTTCCTTTGGACATCCCAAAAGCTTATTCATATTTGGCTAAGCTAAAAAGGAGTAATGGAATGGCAATTAGACTAAGTGAGCAGGGTGATATATTAGAAATTGTTAACGAAAAAAATGGGAGCATAGGGAGGTCTATTAGTGAAGTGGAGGAAAGAGATGGGATATTATGGGTGGGATCCATAGATGCACCTTTTGTTGGTAAGTATAATATTCATGTTGTAGAAGGGCAAGTCAAACGGATTTGAAGATTTTTTTATATATAAATTTTAGTGTTTTTCACTTTTTTGTTTCTTGATTGCATAGTAAAAAGGAAATGGATGCGGGCTTTGGCTATCATATTATATATGTGAAAAAAAATCTTGCATCATTGTGAAGTTCTCCATATATTGCGGAAGTAAAATACAGGTAAGGACACTGTCGAGTCTTCCAATGAAATTGTTACGAATTCTAATAGAAATTGTATCAAAATTATAGAAAAAGAAATAATTTTCTAGTGAATGCTAATTCAAGTACTTGTGATGAATATGTACATTAGTGAAAAAACATGTTTATATGATGGTTATTTTAAACATATATTTTTGATTTTGAGATCGTTGTAACGAATGTTGTAAAAACGTTGGAGTCTACGACAACGATTCACAAGATCGTCTTAGAATAGTATACATTCTAAGACGGTCTCCAAGACAAACCCATCTTAGAATGTACGTCATTCTAAGACGGTCTTGACGCTAAATTCTTAGAATATCTTATATTCTAAGACAGTCTTGCGGCATGAACGATCTTAGAATGTACGTCATTCTAAGACGATTCTAAAGCTGAGACCTTCTTAGCATGATCTACATTCTAATGTGTAGCTTATTGATACACATACTCGTAATAATGAAGGTGTAAGCAAATGTTATTGGATTTTGATAAGGTATACACCCTTACCTTTTTAGTACCAAAAGCATGTGGATGTGCATATATTGTTTTTTAGTTTCATACATATGTTGCAAGTAGAGATCAACTTACACCAATTTAAAATATTATTTTTGGTGTAAGTTGATCTCCCATGCCACGCACACATCAAAAGTAATTATATGAATATAACATTAATACGGAATAAATCAATTTATTTAATGAAGTTCTTTTTTATTGAGATAACTAAACAAAATTAGATAATAGGCAAACATCTCATCTCAACCAAACTACATTTGTTAGAGTTAATTTCCACTGGTACTAATACCTTCCGGTAGCCCCATCTTAGGCCATTAGTTATAGCCCACAATAGTACTGTGGAGTTCTAGATAATGCTACACCTAACTTTTCATATTTAAAATAATATAAATTTTAGACCTCAATCTTAATTCTTATGAAATTACATCTAGTTTTATTTTTCTTTTTATAAATTGATGCATATTTTATTTTTATAAATCCATGTGACTGTTTTCATAGCATGACATATTTTATAAGTTTATATTTAAAATTTTGACCAGTAAAAAATGGATAAAACAAATAGATCTAAATATAGATTAATATTTTTTATGAATAATATATTTTTAAAACTTAAAATTCAAATATTTTAATTATATATATATATTAAAATTAAAATTTAATTAAAATAAGATTAAATAATAATTTCATCAGAGCGTGACACATGTACTGACAATTTCTGTCAATAATTATGTTTTATATAATACATAGATAGATTTAAATAATTGTGTAGTTGAAAAAGAAAAATAAAATAATAAGTTATATTAGATTAATATTTAGATATAATTTTTTTCTTAAGCCTCATAATTTTTGGACACAACCTTAGAAAGATGATAAATATACAATTAATGTATATTTAAAAGCTATTTTTCATGAGTTTTGTATTAGTCACAGGAAATCAATTAGAAAAACAATCTAAATATAAGCAATTTTGTATGATTCATATCCTTGATACTTTTGTTGAAAATTGCATGATTTCACTTGGATATTTGAGTTTGTCATTGTAGGAAACATGATCAAGAAAGTATGATATTTATTTTAGGATAATTTTTTTTATATAAATGTGACATTTATTTTGAGTGGGAGATATAATTTTACACCTAGATAAATTTTAGATGTGGGTGTAGTAAAGATCAAGAAAAGATGTGAACTTTTTATTTTAAAAGAAAAGAAAAGTCAAACAAATGGATTAGATTTTTGGAATGAATGAAAATTTATTTTCTTTTGAAGGTTAACAAATGAATGATAATTAACGAATATTTTTTGCATTATTAGCCATGAATTAAAAGAGATAATGCATTTAAAATAGAAAAAATAATCATTTTCTCTTATATTTGATTATAGATATTTTCCTAAAAAAATTTAACACGAGTTAATGAATAATTAAGCTATTCTTGAATAAGTACATTTCAATTACTAAAAAGTTTTAACTTAATTAATTAAATAAAAATACATGAGTTATTATAAATTTTTTATACCGTTTTTATTCTTACATATATAAAAAAAACACTCTAATTGAATAGATACCAGTGAATCAAATAAGTGATATGATAAATACTAAAGGAAAATGAGTGGACATAAAGGGTTTAACTCGCGGCTTCTGTGCCCAAATCAATAGACTTAGTGGCCCGTAAGGATGTGATGTGAAGAAACTAGAAAGTACTGGTTAATTACATCTTAGATTGAATATTTAGTTCTATCAATTTCTAGTTCTTTTCAAGAGTAAGGACATGAATCAATTTAATTCTGAAATTATTAGCTCTGGCATGGATGATTTGATAGGACCAGATAAGCGAATTAGTGAACGTTTGAGTAAATTAGCGTGAATAGATTATAATTAACTATTGTTATATATCAATAATTTTCAAAATAAAAAATCTACAATTGTAAGCAGTTTTTTTAGGATATCCTCACACCTTTTTGGGTGAGAATAATATTTTCGAAGAGTTTAGGCTCTCCTTAATTATAAGTAGTAATCCGAACTCAAACTCTCATAGATTCTCTTAAAAATACAGTTTGATTATCATTTTGTATTTGCTCTTGATTTATAAATACTTATTTTTTGGTCCTAGGTCAGAATTTATGAGTCTCCCTCAATTCATAATGTTAGAAATTAATTTTATTTATGATATGTGATTGTTGTTGACATAACATTTTTTTTATTAACGGTAAAAATCAAATATAAATTTTTTGGTTAAATAAATTATTCTCTCATATATGAATTCAATGAAAATTTTCATAAACATTTGGTTAATCCTATACATGCCTTGTATTGAAATTTGAAATAACATAGTCTCTCTTATGTCGGATATTTTTGTGTCGAGAAATATATAAGAATTAGACGTGGCTTATTCATGCATAACATCAGACCCATTTTTTCCTTAAGAGTGGTTTCAAAAAGCTATAAGGATAACAAATGATTGGGCTAACACAAGTCTAAACAAAACAACAATACACTAAAACTAGATATTGGCTCAAATATGTTGGACATTCCTGAAATATTCAAACTTCGCAACTGATTCTTAATTTTTTTTTTTTTTCATTGGATCCTTGAAACTTCAAAAGTTTTGTGGGAGATCCCTATCGTTAGTTTATGTCCAAAACGTAATAATGTGTTCGTTAGTTGGACACGTCACTAATACATATGCAAAGTCACATCAAAGGTATCAATGATATGACGTGAAACTTGATTTTTTTTACTTTTATATTTAATTTAAATAAAAATTGTCTGCACCCATTTTTCTTTTTCCTTCTTCCCCTCTTCTCTTCTTTCCTCGTTCTTCCTCCTTCTCCGGCAATCCCAAAACCCAAAATACCACCTTCGTCCAAGCTAACCCCTCCTTTGTGAAAGTCAATCCCAACCACTCAACCACAAGAGCTTAAAACCCAAACTCTACACAATTCAAATCCAAAATCCAACATCACCACCACCAATAGGATTTCTGCATGTAATTCTCACATGTTAAATCGCACCCAATCCAAATTTGAACATGCATCTTTGGAGCCCAATCCTACACCTCTAACCATGGGTTCACCTAGCATCAGTGGCAGCACTCCATTGAAGTGTTCAAGGACTTAGCGGTGGCATCCGAGTCAGCGATGGAAGCCGCTGCAAAAAGACAGAGATGAAGGTCGCACGATGGTTTGGGTCGTGTGGTGGTTTGGTGAAGGTCGTATGGGTAACGTGAGGGTGAGTGGGGCAACATTGATGGTAGTCTGGCATGGTAGATCTGGGTGGTAGTGGTGTTTGGGTCTTGGCTGCACAAAGTTCTAGTGGTGCATCGGGTGAAAGTTGTTTGGGTGATGGATTGGTGCAAGGAGGGAAAAGAAAGGGTTAGTGGAAATTGAGTTTGGGTTTTGGATTTGGGAACAAAATTGGGAGAGAAAGGAGAGGGAGGAGGCGACAAAGAATTCGTACATGGAGGAGGGGCGAGCGGAGAACTCATCGAGGAAGGGGGAGGAGGTGGGGAGGGAAGAGAGTGCCAGTGGAGTCGTGGAAAGGGGGGGGGGGGGAGGTGAGGAAGCCAATGATGGTGTCAACGGTGTATTTCACACCCGTTTGGACATCGACGTGTAGTTCATGTGTTTGGACGTTTGACATGACTTCATACGTGTATCACTGACGTGCCCAACTAATAGACATGTCATCATATTTTGGACGGAGACTAACGACAAAAATCTCCTACAAAACTTTTGAAGTTTTAGGGACCCAATGAGAAATAAAATATTTTCAAGGATCTGTTGCAAAATTCAGATATATTTCAAGAATCTTCAACATATTTAAGCCTAAAGAAAAATATGCATTGTGAGACGAAACTAAGAATCAAAGAGCTATAGTTGAAGCAAATATTGAAGTTTCACTCAATGAAAGGACCAAGAGTGAAAAGAATGAAAGGAAGAGAAAAAGGAAGAGAAAGTGAGATGATTTTTTAGTTGTTTAATATGAGAAAAGTTAAACAAAATATTTCAAATCTCATAAAATTATAAAATATAAGAAAATCAACTTATTTAATTATTTTTTATATAGTTAGTAGGTGTAGGGATAAGATGAATTGGATATTACATTATCCAATGTTGTCCTCATAAAAATCTCCAATTATTTTACTCAAGTCATACTCAAACTCACTTACAACTTACAAGCAAATTTAGTTAGTATACTACTAGCTAAGATTGCGCTTGATTGATTACATCTTTTAGGTTGTGTGTGAGAAATTTTTTAAACTAATCTATAAATTTTAATAAACGTGTTTGCTTGTAGTATACTTACTAAAGATGCAATTGATCAAACACAACCTTACCCAATTACTAACTAAATTTGCTTAGTAAATTACAAACTTGTTTAGTAAATTTCAAATTTATCTTACTAATTAATAACAATTTTTTTCTCTAGATCATAGGTATCCTATACCGAAGATAATTTTGGTCAAGATGGATAGAATTACTATGAGTAATAAAGGTTTTTCTCTAAGTATTTAACGCAAATGCATACTTAGAACTTGAACTCAAAACCTTTGATTAAGCTGGAACAATCTTATATCAATTGATTCATGCGATTAGTGATACCCATAACAGTTTTTAATCACTCTTTGAAATAGCATTTGAAATTATTATTATTATTATTATTATCATTATTATCATCATCTTCTTCAATACTTTAATAAAATTTATCATTTATAGCTTCATTTAATATTACACTATATATATTTTTTCTTTCCACTTTTTTTTTAATGTATAATGACTACATAAAGATTGAACTTAAAACTTCGTGTGCAATATCCAAATCTCCCACCACTAGCCAATCCTAACGGATATCTTTCTACTTTTTATACAGCCAAAAAACCTACAAAATTATCTTAGTTTTTACTTATTTTTTCTTTCTTTTCACATTCTTTTCAAAATTAAACATTCAATTACTTGTAAACCAAAGGAGATTTTTCCCTCCCCTCTTTCTTTCCCCCACCTTCTTTTCAATCATTTCAAATAAAAAGACATTGTTTAAAACTAAAAATAAAACACACAGTTAAAGTACGAATGACCAAATGTCAAATGATATGAAAGGGAGCTCCGAACCATATTTGTGTTTGAGAATTGAATTTGATTCCGCCAAAAAAACAGTTCAGTGAGCAAATCCAGATTTAGATTACTTGGGTTGGGCCATCTTTTCTGTGGCAGGTCTAGGGTTTACCTCAATGGGCCCACCAATTTTCAAATCTTGTGGACGAAAACAATATCACCAGTCACCACACAATTCCACGCCTGCAAACTGTGTATTGCTTACTCTCTTTATCCGACTAATATGAACCACTTGTCTTTCACTTTTGCATTCAGTACCACAAGAAATTATTTGATACTCTTGTCTTGGACCACTGCGTTTTCATGGTTCCAAATAGTCAAGTATTTTAATTTTTAAGATTTTTTTGACACTTAACTAAATGGTATGTAAGAATTAATGGGAATCATGACAATTTCCAGCCATGTAATAATTTTCAGTAAATAATCTTTTTTATCTCTAAAAGTATTAAACATTATCACATGAATTCCTAAAACTATTTTTCTTTTCAAATATTGTGTAATTTTTTCCAAAAAAGTCCCTAATCACATAATATTTTGGTTCCTAAATATATATTATTATTATTTAGCTCCCAAGTTAAATACACAGTTAAACTAATATAATTGATGAATTACACTCTCATCTTTTGGATATATTTTTTTTTAATTTTAAAAACTAATGTCACACACCTATTTAACTATCGGGGAGAAAAATGTCTTTTACTCACTAATTTTTCTAGTACCACCAACAAGCTTTGGAGTTTTACCATATGAGTGTAATTTTTTATTTTTTTTTATATTTTTTTATATGGGTCGTTTTCAAATTATTTTAAAAGATGGAATAGGTCGTAATAGGTGTTATGACGTCTCAGTTAGACATTATAATATTTGTTTCGACTTGTTATTATTAGTTTTTTTAATTGAAGTCATAAATTTTTTTACGACTTAATTTAATTTTTTTTATTGAGGACTTCAAGTCATAAATTTTTCTATTTTTACGATAACATATTAAATAAAATCATAAAAAATATACAAGATATTAAATAAAATTAATAGTAAGTAAAATTAATAATATTTATTTAATAATTAAATAAGTAAAATTATTTACAATTGTTTTAAAAAAATTGAGAGCAAAAGAAAATAAAATACATGTAATTGATAAAGTCTATAAAACACGTAAAAAAAGATTACGACTTCAAAGTTGTAAAATAAAAATAAAAAATACAACTTTAAAGTCTTAAAAAAAATATTTACTATTTTGAAGTTATAAATAAAAAAAACTAAAATTATAAAATTTTTATGAGTTTAGTTTTAAAAAATCGTAATAAATATTACGACTTCTAACTTTTTGTTTTTGAAAATAATTTGAAAACGATCCTATATAAAAATTGAAAAAAAATTACACCCATAGGCTAAAACTCCCAACAAGCTAAAGGGATCCGAATTTAACTTCAGTCAGTACTTTAGGTTTTTTTTAAGATATTTCATTGATAATAATTTGGAAGATACAAGAGGGAATATGCTGAAAAAGCACCTCAATTGTTAAAAACTTAATAAAAGGTCTAAAAATGATTTTGATCCGAATTCTTTTTTTTTTATATATATAAAAAAATCGAATGAACAGCCAATAAAAATTATACAAATTAAGGCTTTTTTACAAATTAATGAAAGCTAGCTTTGATACAATCAAACATCCCATTCCGCACAACAGTACTCTTGTTACATTATTGTCTATGATATATTGCATAAATTCCAGCACTCATTCTAAAAATCTCCCACTCTTGTCCACATGAAGCGTTGCTCTTACTCCACAACCAATCATTGCAATAAACAATGAAACGAAGCAGAGAGTGGGTGAATAACCCTAAACCAAAACAACCTTCAATAAGTTTCTAGGTGACAGAGAACAAAATCAAGGCTTGAATTAATTATTCATTAAAGAAAAATAAGAAACATGCATGTAACGTGTCCCAGAAAGAGACCCTCACGCTGTAACATGTCTCTGGGGGCTAGAATTTGATCACAAAATGCCGAAGGGGTTTTTGGCAAGTGAGGCATTTGAGGATGCCATGGGGGAGTGGGTCCCACATGCATGCATTTCGATGAATTTGATGGGACAGAATTCTGGTGACAAGGATTTGATAACGATGTTTGGACTTCATGTGTGTGTTCTCTCTCAAGTTATATTTCTGTTATTGTTGAATTAGTTCCGTGGTGGCACTGCTTCCTGCCAATATTAATTGCTGTGTTGGAGGTCTCCATCAACATGTTTTTAAATACTTTTTATTATTAAAAATAAATCCCCCCACATGAGCTCAATAATAAAATCTAAATATAATTCTTGGCTGCATACTCTGAATTTTATATTCCTTTAAACCTTAGGTTTTTTCATTACTTAATTAATAATATTTATCTACAATTCATCATCATTTGCTTACTTTATTTTCTTTGAGACTTTTTACTATATTAGCTAGGTTGTGTTTTTGTAATTTTAGGAAAAGTTGTCTGTGAAATAAAAAGTAGCGAATGGAAATAGAGCATTCATAACTTGAGAAAACCAGACACAATCATACAACAGATGTTGTGTTGTCTCAAGACATTCGTTACAACCAACAGAAATACCATTCTTAACATCCAAAATGTCCCTCTTCGTAAGATTAACTTTGAAGGTATTCTCTTCATAAAATTAACCATTGAAGGTATTCTATCTTGTATTAATAAAAGTACTTTTGACTTCTATATACATACAATAGAAACTTGAAGTAAAAATACTTTTACTTTTGTTGATATTATCTAAAGCAATTTTATTTTACGAACATACTTTTGAATAAAAATATCTAAACATTGCTTAAAAAAATATTACACAAATTACATTGTAATAAACTTATTTTTATCAAACTTAAATTTATAATACACTTTAAATTTAGACTTACATTTTCAAACTTGAATCCAAATATGTAACATGTCCGATAAATGAACCGCATGATTAGATACACACCTTCATGTGCTTTTGCTGATTTTTATCAGGCATCGGGATCGTACCCAAAATTTTTAGTTGCATAATAAGTTCAATTGATTCAGCTAAAATAAATGTAAAATCAGCGAAAAAGTTCGCAAAATACCTTGGTTAAATCTCCAATATCGTATCATTCGATCAACGCTTGATAAGTGTTAAAACTGAAAATGCTAATTATAAAATTTAGCTATAATCTTTTTTAAAAAAATTCTTTTATAGACTCCATATGCTATTCATTTACAATCTTTTAAAAATTGACCCAATAGTTCATTACTACCTTTGTTCTTTTTTTATCTGTTTTTGTTAGATGGAAATAAAAAATGCAATAAGTTTTATTGATTTTAATAAAGCAGTTCATGTAATTTTTCCAACTCCATAATAAATACATATATAAATTAATTAAAGATTAAGCCTTTGTTTGGATGGTGAATAAAAGAGAGGAAATGAAGGAAGATTTTAAAAAATATAAGTGATCAAGAGTCTCATACTTTCTCTCCTCTATTTTAATTCAAATATTTTTTTTCTTATTTTTCTATTTTACTCTATCAAACCAACCCTAAGAGACAAATATAAATATAATTTATAAAAAATAATTAATGCGACCTTAAATTTTATAAATAGAGATAAATAAAATAAAAATACAACAATTAAAAAACGGAGAAATATGAATTTATAAGCATTGAATGCCAACGCCCCCATTGACCAGTTCCAAGAAGATGAAAACGAATCGGTAAATGCTAATTAAGCAGCTTCCAAAAACTAGAATTATGAATAAGAGCCAAGACGAACAAAGTTTCTCCACAAGAATGAATGCATGTTTGAATTTGTTGGTGACTGGGAGCCATAGATACTTATACTTTTCTAAATATTTAATAAATTTTAAGATATGCTTTAATTTTGATAAATTTTAAATTCAATTCATCTAAACTTTTTTTTTAATAAAAAAAATTAATAAAAGCAGAGTCAAGTCCCGGGGGCATTTTCGGCAACAAAGTCAAAATCACACTTCCTTTGGTTCCTACTTCCCTGTTTTGTATTTTCCACATACTAAGGACCCTTTCTCTATTCTCTATTCTCTTCTGCATCACCATTTCACCACTGAGAGAACAACACAACACATCAAACGAGCCTCTCGGTTTCCAATGTGAAGAGAGCCAACATGGCTACAATCGCTGCCAGGATTCTCGGTTCCAACTCAAGGCCAGCGGTCGCGCTCCGCCGCTTGCGGTGGCCGGCGTACTCCTCCGCCTCCGCGGTGGTGGCGGAGCCGGAGACCACGGAGGTGAAGGACTACGCCGATTACCGCCGCTCCCTGTACGGACAGATCACGCACAAGGCGCTCCTCGTCGACGCCGTTGGCACGCTCGTTCTCCCCTCGCAGCCCATGGCTCAGGTGCGTGCTTCGATGTGCGCGCCACGTGAAACTGAAACTAATTCTGTTTAAAAACGGCGTCGTTTACGTTTTTTGTTTTTTGCTTTTTTTTTTGGTAGATATATAGAAAGATTGGAGAGAAGTATGGAGTGGAGTATTCGGAAGATGAGATACTGTTCAGATATAGAAGAGCGTATGGTCAGCCTTGGGGAAAATCTCGTCTCAGGTTTGTTTTTGCTTTTGCTTAAATTTTTTTTGCAGAACATGTATTGTACGAATATGTTTATGCCAGAAGCAGTCTTTAATCTTTGTCGGATTATAATCATTAATTTTAGTTTTTTTATTATTATTAGAAAAATTACTGCATTCTAAAATAGTTTTATCTTATTATTCAATATATACGTAAGATTCTTGATTTTATGGTAATCAGCCGAATTGGACTCGAATCTTTTAAACAATGTTTTTGATTCGAGCCTTACGGGTAAACAAAAATGATTGAGAGGATAAATCTTATTAAAAATGGTTAGACAGATTGGAGAGATTAGTTATTTATAAAATCAGTAGATATTTTGTAATAATAATTTAGTTACTCAAAAAAATATTAGTTAGTATTACTATTATCAAGGTTTTAAATATTAGTTGCGGAGGCGGTTTTGTCATGCTTATTGATATTACCAAAATAGTGGAAAAATGCAGTCGATGCGACTACAATTGTTGACTTGTTGTGGTTGCAAACACTTGAAAAACCTTACCGTTGTGGCTAAAATTACGGTCACATACTGTTTTTAAAATATTGATTGTTATTTTAAATTTGGATTTTCATATATGGTTATGAGTTTCTTGGTTTGTTTATTTATTGATGTTGATATTGATATTAATATTGGATGTTGCTTTTGTGTAGGCGTTTATTAATTATCATGAATGACTTTCATGGGATTGGAAATTTCCTAGTTTGGATCTTTTTGTATGTCTATCTTAAAAAATGAAGAAGAAAAAGAAGAGTAGTTAGAGATTTCGTATCAGCTGGTTTTGCCTAGTGAACTAGATTTTCTTTATGGGGTCCGTTGTGTGAATAAGTGGTTCATTTCTTCAAACCTATCGCTGACTACTCCATCATATGTCTAATGAGTAATTGTACTATTGCAGACGCTAATAGTAATTACTAAAAACTCAAGACAGCATTACATTAAAATAACTTCAGCTAGGACTTTGTTATCTTTTTATGTTGATATTTTTATGTATCTTGAGTTCCTAATGGTTGGACTTGTAATATGCAAGAGTTGCTCTTGTCTAGTTAGTTAGAAAGTCTTGGAGACAAGAACTGGTAATTCACACATAAATGTTGGCAAGGGATTTTATATTGGTTTTGAGTGAAATGACAAGAACAATTTTTGATAGCTACATTCCTAATAGTAAATACATATTGCTTGTAGTGAATGATCTTTCTCAGTTACCTACTTGGCGAAAGAACTATGGAGTAAGTATTTTAATTAGTGAGAGTTTTTTTAGCACAATTCATATGAGCCATATTATCAAACTCCTATGTTCTGGGAGTAGAATTATGATTTGGTTGAGCAACACAACAAACATCATGCAGTTTGTATGCAGCTTTAAATAATCATGCTTATGTGTCTTTTAACTTTAAAGTTACTGTTTCCATATATACATCCTTTGTTATATGTCTCTTAAGAATACTTGAATAGTTTGCTGCCAGCCTCTAGGTCAAGACGAGTTTGTATTAAACAACAGCAGAAGGCTTATCCATTTTAGATATATTGATGAGTTTTACCTTGGCCTTCATATTGATTGCGACTAAATAAAAAAAAGTAATCTCTTACACATAGCTGTAGAGACACTATACTGCTTGTCAGATTTAGTATAATTAAGATTCCTTTTTTTCTTTTACATTGCAGATATGTTAATGATGGTAGGCCCTTTTGGCAATACATAGTTAGTTATTCTACTGGCTGCTCAGATCCTCAATACTTTGAAGAACTTTATAACTATTATACGACAGACAAGGTAGATTACTTATAATTACCATTTTCTAAAATGTATATACTATCTCTCTCTGTATTTTTTTATTTTTTTTTATAATTTGGGTAGTGTTTGATAGTTTTGGCTGTCTATCATCCATATAGGCATGGCACCTCAATGATCCTGGCGCAGAAGAAGTATTCAGAGCTCTTAGAAAATCAGGTGTGAAATTAGCTGTTGTGTCAAACTTTGACACTAGATTAAGACCTCTCCTGCGGGCATTAAATTGTGACAATTGGTTTGATGCAGTAGCAGTGTCAGCTGAGGTAAGCTAATTGCTCTTCTCTTAGCTTTTTGTTTGATCAGTTTGTGTTACTACTGGTTATTCTCTCCTCCCTCCTCCCTCCTCTCTCATCCATTGATGCATACAATTGTATTGATGCCATTCGCAATGGAGATGCATCATGAATGTGAGAAATCTTTAGAAGGGAAATAGTGGAAATAAACCTGAATCATTTATTGTCTCATTGAGTCACATCATGCAGGAACATGTTATGATAAAGAAAACAAATCAATGATATTGAAAGTGCAGAAATCTTTATTTATATAGTGTCATTTCTAAAATTTATCATTCCAGAAGTAAAAATAGACCCATTTTCAAGCTAATATTGTAGCATGTTCTAGAAGTAAGCTTCCCCAATCGCTTTGGATTAGGAAGCAACTCATCATGATTCTGGGCTTGAGAATCTTGTTACAGAGATTTTTGACCATTGAACAAAGCATACTTACATTTGAAACAATAAACTTACACGAGATAATATCAAGTAATGTGGCAAAGTTGAGTAAATTTGGTGAAAAATCAAATGGAAATTTTGATGGCTAAAATTTACTGGTAAAAACAAATGCTTTAGCACAAACCATATTTTTTATGGCATGTATTATAGTTGCCTTCATCAATTTTAAAGAATTAGCAATTATCCTTTGATCCTCGAGTGTTGACAATTATTTAGATTGTCAAGTTCTTGTATCTCGAATGCATTTGAGCATCCATGCATTGACATAGTGGTTAAGTTTGTCATGCATTAATCAAAAGTTCCGTACTTAACATGATTTTCCTTTTCTTGACCATAATTGATTTATAAACTTTTTCAATTAGGTTGCGGCGGAGAAACCAAATCCAACTATATTTCTCAAAGCATGTGAATTATTGGATGTAAAACCTGAGGATGCTGTTCATGTTGGGGATGACCGCAGAAATGATATATGGGGTGCCAGGGATGCTGGCTGTGATGCTTGGCTTTGGGGAAGCGATGTTCACTCCTTTAAGGAGGTATCTAAAATCTTCATCTCTTTTTAAAGTACAGAAATTTTATTGGTGAAAATATAAGGTCATTATAACTAGGGGAGAATAAATTATCATCCCAAACAAGGTACCTCCCTTGGTATTTAAAACCAGGATTCAGGGGTTGCTTGCTTTTGGGTGCCGTTTGCTCCTTCCCCTTAGATCCCTAAATCCCAATAGAGATCTTCCTAGTTACCCAAAAGCATAAAGGGGAAAGGTGATACCATTTCTTTTTACCTCCTGTTATGCTATGCCTTGTTGGTACTCTTGTAAATATAAGTAGTAAACTAAAATAAGAAATATAAAAGGTAATTGTCAACATTATGGCAGGTTCCAGTTTGTAACTTGAATGTAATCATGAATTTACGATAACCTTAACCTTGTATGAATATATCTTCTGCTGTTTTTAACTTTTTACCAGTATTATAACCGGTTCATTTTGATTTTAATATCTGCTATGTTTTTCATGCCAACTTAATGAGGTATCTCTCTATTCATGCTTGAAATGACTTGAAATTTTACTGATGCAGGTAGCACAGAGGATTGGGGTTCAGGTCTGAAAGATGATTTCTTTACAATAAGTTTGATGTTATGCGTGTATAGAGTCCTTTAGGCTTTAGCTTTAAGGCTGTACATGTTCTGCTCCTTTTTGCAATGTATGTATATATGTATGAAGAAGATGTGAGCCTGTAAAAACTATTAATAGTTGTAGGTAGGAGCTTTTATCTTTTCCATTGATCTGTGTTTTCCAAAATCTTTATCTTAAAATTATAAATAAAACAAATGAAAAAGAAAAAGAAAAAGAAATTGAATAAAACAGAAGTAAGCGTAGGAAGGAAATTTATGAACAAGTCATCCCTAACCATAACTTTTCACTTTATTCTTAGGCTATTACCTCATCTATTCTAATCAAAGATTGAAAAATAAAACAGTAATTATAGCTATATATACTTTTTTGGGGTACTTATAATCTTTTTATACCTGATATTGTTAGAATGACATAAAATTCTTGTATCAATTTTGTCGGGATATATTAAATTCGATTAAAAATGCTTTTCTGGTCTTCAAGTAAAAAATAATCCATTGAGAACAAGAGTAGTATGTCCATAGTCTCCCAACAATCATTCACGTCCTTTGAAGGTCTATGGCTTGTGGCACAATACTATTTGCTTGTTCAATAATGGGAGTCTCGTCAAGGTCTTGATAAGGAAATGGATTCCGTTCATGTGGGTGTGTTTAGACAAACAAGGGTTTTTCCAAGTCAAACAGAGCCAATAGGGTCAGATTTTTGCTTAACGAGATAAGTCTGCATCCTTGATAATATAAAATATTTTGAAAAGTAGAATAATTCAATTGAAAGAAATCAAATTTTATTCATTTACAAGATTACTTGTCTGAATGATTAAACTCTGTAAAGTCTCATTTTTTATCCGCTTCCGTACTCTCAAAACATACCATCCTATGTAGATCGAAATCACTATAATTTCTTTAATATTTTAGTATCTTTATTGAATAAAACTAACTTGAAACCTTATGAGTTTTTATTGTTGATAGATTCTTTCTAAGAGATGTATCACAACAGCAGATACATGGAGGAGGATCAACTTACCAACATGGAGTGTGAAATCCTCAAAGGATTGGACTGAAAATTAAGTATTCCAACAACATACCTCTTTCTAGTAAGATACATTAAAAACTTTTGTTGTTTGATATAAAAGCAGGTCATTTTTTATCTCTGTTATTTTAGTTTTTGAAATCTTTTTTGAATCACAACACTAGGTCATGAGAACTAGTATGATTGGGATGTATATGAAATGTTCAAAATTAACATGTTTGATTGAATTTACTAGCATTTTAACCAGAAATAACAACTAACATTGGTTGATAAAAAAATTATAGTAACAATAAGAGTAATTAATATGAATCCCTAATATTTCATCAATGCAAATGAAAAAATGCAATTTTAGTTTTGTCTGAAGTACTAATGCCCCATTACTCATGATTATGTGGAGAGGGTTATTCGGACCTCAAGAACATTTTTATATGCGTTCTTCATGTGCATAAACATACATGGTCATGCATACCTAGATCATATCACACCTATTTGTTATTCCTACTCACAACTTTGCAAAATATGACACCCAATCACACCTATATCCATCTTCTAATTTCTAGATTCATGCACAAGGGAGTCACACCATGTGAGGTGAATAATCGTACATGGCAAAGGCCTCACATGACGTGACCCAGTGTCAAGCACAATCTCAAATTTATTTCTCCTTCCCTTTTCTCTTTTTATTCCTTGTATCATTGCGAGTAAGTTCCTTTTTATAATAAGAGACCATTCATATTGCATGTTTCATTTATACTACATGTCTCTTGCTTATTACATGTTCTCTATTTCTATACGTAATATAACACATAAATGCAAATGTATTTAATTAATATACTTGACTAAAATTTATTGAAAAACATAATGATATACTAAATATTTATCTAAACTAAATATACTGATAATCTAAATATCGTACTAAACTAAATATTGGAGTAATCTAAATACTGACCAAAACTAAATAGTGTATTAAACTAATATTTTCCTACACTAAATATCACCATAACCTAAATCTCTAAATAAAAGTTTTCTAAACAAAACAAAATAAAAATGTGTTTTCCTCACATTTTAAATACAACAAAAACATATTTTTGTTGTGTATCAAATATGAAATGCAACATAATCATGTTTATGTTAAATATCATACACAATAAAAACATATTTCTATTGCATCTAAAACAGAAAAAAATGAACTTACTTGGTTCCCAAAGATGACGATGACTTGTCGCAGTTTGGCAATGACATCTCTGAGGCTTTCAAGAAGAGGTGAATTCAATGCATTCAGAGTGAGTGAGTGGGAGAAAGATCCGTGAAAGGTGTGGGTGAGGGGAAATGATTAGGGTAGTTTAAGAAATTTAAAAATTTTAAAAAAGTCGCAGGTGAACTTATTAAATAAGAGTGAAAATAGCAAATCCTTTATCTAACATAGAAATGAACCCATTACCTTGTGGATAAAATTGTCTCATCCATTTCGTGATACCATTTCCGCTTCTAGGGCCTATTCCTACTAATGACGGACTGGAACTGCTAGGCGCACCCAGCAATTTTGCTGGTACACCCAGCATAAAATGCAATGTCGATTTTGTCCTTTCGTATGTCCTAATATGAATTGCCAATCCGTATGAGGCCCATAGGATTTTTTTATTTTTTATTTCAAAAATATAGTTTTGGAATTAATTTAAAATTAATGGTCCAATTATGTTATAGATTAATTAATGTCGCTATATATAATACTACAATTTCTAATATATATTTAATACATATGTAAATTTACATAATAAATTTTGTGATAATTAAATTTTATCTAATAATTAATTTTTTTACATATATAAATTGTAAATAAAAATCATAGATTTAATAAAAATTTACATATGTAAAAAGAAATAACAAATTTTTTTAATTATTAATTGCTGCAATAAACATCTAAATATATCATTCAATTAAATATCATATTTGTTTATTTTTTAATCACTGTAATAAACATCCAAATATATCATTTAATTAAATATCAAATTTATTTAAATATTAATTACTATAATAAACATAAATATAACATCCAATTAAATATCAAAATTTTTTTAGTTATCAAATTTTGTAAATAAAATAATGTATAAAAAATTATAATTTAAAAAAAAATTCAAAAACATATGGATTAACAATCTGTTTATTTTAAATTTTTTTAATACCCATTTTTTCTTCTCCGGCGATGAAAAACTACTAAACTTTATTGTATGAACCATATGGATTGCCAATCCGTATGTTTTGAATTTTTTTAAAATTATAATTTTTTATAGCTTATTTTATTTACAAAATTTGATAATTAAAAAAAATTAATATTTAATTGGATGTTGTATTTAGATGTTTATTACATTAATTAATAGTTAAATAAATTTGATATTTAATTGAATGATGTATGTGAATGTTTATTACACTGATTGAAAATTAAACAAATATGATATTTAATTGAATGATGTATTTAGATGTTTATTATATCAATTCATAATTAAATAAGTTTGGTATTTTTTTACATATGTACCTTTTTATTAAATCTATGATTTTTATTTACAATTTATATATGTAAACAAATTAATTATTAGATAAAAATTAATTATGACAAAATTTATTAGGTAAAGTTACATCTGTATTAAATATATATTAGAAATTTTAATATTATATATAACGACATTAATTAATCTATAACATAATTGATCTATTAGATCAATTAATTAGAGTGTTGTGTTAATAAGGTAAAAGTCACTAGTTCAATTTCTGTTTGAAGCATTAATACAAAATGGCAAAATTGACCTTGAATGCTGGTGTACCAACAAAACCAGCTAGGTGGGCCTAGCTGTTCCCATGACTAACTCATGTTGTTGGTCTAGGAAATTCAAGACCTACGAGCCTATGTTGACCACAGCGGTTTGCAGCACACTTATCTCATCTTGTTGATATGGTGATTCACACAAGGAAAAGTCAAAGGTAGTTTTTCTTGATATGGTGATTCATGATAGGCGACAAAAGGTAGCTTACTGACATTTGGACAAGGTTATTGTAGTTTGAAGTGAATATGGAGATTATTATGGAAAGATTGTGTTTAAGATTTGGGTAAAAGGTGTTTTAATTTTACTCATTATGAAGGATCAAAATGAGAGAATGTTGATTGCCTTTTGGTGTTTAAGGCATAATTTTTTATGCAAAGAGAAGTCTAATTTTTAGTTTTGTTTCTTTAGTTTCTAGGTCAAAACATGACTTAAATTGCTTAGAATTTCAATGTACAATTCTTTTATGGATTGTTTATTTTTGTTTTATATGCAAATCGATAAAACAGAGAGATATCCCCTATGTTATCTAGCAAGGTGTCAATGATGTATTGGTGTTGCCAACAAGCCAACCAAGAAGATTACTACACATGCCTAAATCATTAACAGTTTTGCTCAATCATGTAGTTATTCAATTAATCTTTGGACACAAGGGATCTCCTTGAGGAGAGTTATCCACCAAGAGAGATTTTAATTAATGGCATAAGGAGAATCAAACTTGCATCTATGAGGAAGATGAAAGTTTAACTTTAAATCTTTGACCACTAATATCAACTCACATTAATTATGATTTTTTTCTCATTATGTTTTAGTATGACTATATTTATTCATATATATATAAAATGAGCTTTGGTGAGTATATGAACTGATTTAAAAAGTTTAATCCTGATAGAAATTAAAATGATAAAATATATATGTTATGCATAGAGATTTTTTTTTATTTATAAAAAAAGCATCTTTTTCTCAAATATGAAAAATCACATCAAATTAAATTTCATTAGTCGTACTCGTATTCAACTTTGCTCTCAGTTATAACATGACATAACAAAAGGAGCCATTAGCAAAACCCTTTTTGGTTAAGGGATCATTTACAGTTTTAATTACAGTATCAAATAAGAAAAACATAGCAGTATATCGTTAATTTAAGATACTAAAAGGTATTTAAACCGACCAATAAAGAAAGAAGAGAGACAACAAAGACATGTACTGTAGTACATACTACGTGGGAATAACCTGTGTATTTAATACAGTCATCTTGGTTAAACGACATATATTTTTACTGACTCCAAAACTGCTTTATCTAGAAAACTGTACTATTATTTTTTATTATCATGTAATACCTAATATAACTAACGGATATAATACAAGTATACAACTCTACTGGGTCTTGCATCACCATATTTTTCTATGTACGCACGCTACGTTATGAAATTCCCAGCCTTAAATTAATAACCCCGTGCAGACCATAGGCAAGGAATCCAAAGGCTTGCGTACGTATATTATCTAAACTGTTTAAGCATGAATGTAAATAAAAAATGAGTATCAGATTATACTCATATTGGTATCTTTTACTATTATATTTTTTTATATTTTTTTTCTCAACATACATATACATAATATATATTAAAAATTTTATTGCTATAATTTTTTGAAAATATAAATCAATTAGCTTGTTAAATAATTAAATAAGAAACTTAAAAATATATATTTAACTAAAAATATAATTGAATTCTTAATTTTTTAACTTTAATTATTTATTATTCATTTTATTATATATTGTTTGAATTAAAATACAATTAAAAACTTAAAAAATATTTTATTTAAAATATATAAGTAAAGTAAAATTATAAAAAAGAGTGTAGTAAATTACTCGCAGATATACATGGACAACCTGATAAAATTTGACGGAAATGGAGATGAGTATTAAAGAGTTTTTTACCTAAAAAAATAAAAAAAATTACATAAATAATACAATTTTTTATATACAAGGAACCAATTTCTCACTTGCATAGTTTTATTTTTTTAGATGTATTTTAGAAATCGGTTCCCCAAGAATCGGTTACTAAAGTACGTTTTTTTAAAATTGTTGTGTATTTTGTTTTTTTAAAATAATTTTATATTTTTAATAATTGTCTATATTTATCTTTTTTTTGTTAAACCAAAATATTATTTTGCATATGTTTTTAAATTTTTTGTATTTTTATTTTATTTGATTATTAAAATATATAATTGAAATAAAAAAACATATTTAACCAACAAGTTGAATTGAACTAAAATATTTAAATTAAAAAATAGATATAAAACTACAAACAATAGAATAAAATATTTAAATTTGAAACAATACAACACAACTTTTAGAATACAAATGATATGACATAAACTTAGCGTTGTTGGCTTGAGCTTACAAAATGTTTGCATTTGTTTTTTGAATGGTCTAGGATATGACACATGGAATATCACTTTGCATGATCTTGTAAGATTGATAGATTTGAACATGTATGGTGTTCACATGGCTTTCTTATTTTCCACTTCTTACTTGTAAAGATGTATGTTGCCTTGGACCTTCAAGCACAATCATCGTCATCACAAATACCAATTAGCTTTATTGATTTCAATAGTTGTATCTTATAATTAACTCCTTTGCTCATATGATATTGTTGCAAAGCATGTTGTACTTCTTCTTTTGTTTGAAAACACATTCCTTCAAAGAGACTCCCCATTGGACGTTGGACTTCTTCACGATCCAACATATGACCATATTCAGAATCTTCAAAATTAGATTCAAGGTCAACATTATGCTTGTGTGGTGACATGTAGTATGGTGGTATGTTTGTTATTGGAGAAACAACCTCAACTTCTTCCTCATGATCTGTTTAGGGTTGATTGCCTAGAACTTCATCTTCGTCCTCATTAAAGGATCCGAGTTCTTTGTTAGGTAAGTCAGACTTTAATGTAAAATCAGGCTCATTTGGTTGGGTTCATGAGGTAAGCTCTACTACAGGGATACTTTAGTATGAGTGTGGTTGATCCTCAGTAACACCAAATGTTTGTGAGTCTAACAAATTGGTGAAAAATGGTGTGGAAAGAGGTTGAGTAAAAGAAGATGGGTTTGATTCGAATAAATTTTGATGTGGTTGGGTTAAATAGAATGTCTCTTGGGTTGCATCGGATGTATGTGAAACATGGAATTGAAGATAACAGTAAGGGTTAGATGCAACTCAATACCTTTGTCTGATATTCACCATATTACTATAAACATGAAGAATGTATATGCTTTTGTGTATTGCGATGGTGACATGATTCCATCATATAAATGGATAATGTTTGAATGTCCTAGTGATTCTAAAGTCATCATAATAAAAGAGGACATGCTTCTTGATGCCTTAAGGAAAATGATTTTTTATGCCAATGGAGGTTGTAGAATTTTACTTTACGTAGGTGATGGTTGTGTCGAATATGACTATATGGAGTTCAAACGCGACGATGATGTGAAAAAAATATTTTTCATCTATTCATAATTTAGTATCAAAAGTATGAGGAGTTGAATGCAACTTTTGAGCGTTATCTAGATAAAATCCTTGTCTTACTGCACAAACTAAGGAAACCAAGAATGACTGATGTGATCATTGCTATGATGCGTGATGAATCTATATAGTCATTAAGCAAACTAGTTATTGTTACTTTTTTTATAATTAACTTGCAATTCATCATTGAAATTTTGTTACATTTTTTTTAAGATTCTCTTCTTTAATTGTGTTAGTTTTAGAAGATTATGATGTTTATCTAAGATTTTTTTTTCTTCAATCATGCAAAATAGTACTAAATCTACAATTTGAAATGAAAATAAAATGAAATAAAAATTAAAACTATTGTATTATTGAAATATATTTTTCTAGAGTGAATTTTCATTATCTTTTCATTTTCCTTTTTTTAAAAAATATTATAATCTTTCTATAAAAAGTTAAAATTAATTTGTTGTTAATAAAATTTGTAATTAATCCACAATTTATATTTATGGGACTACACTAATATTCTATCGGTAAAACATCATAAACATGAATAAAATAACGCAAAAAATCACCTCCATAAGTTATTTATCTAAGCTTTCTTTATTATTTTTTTCATCTTCTTCAATCTAAATATACTTGGTTTCATCTTTTTGTTTTCTTTATTTTTAGCTACGTTTAGTCTCAAATTATGCCACCTATTCTAAATATTTCATTTAAGGATTAATTATTTATTTAAAATACGATTTGATAAAAATGGATTACAAGTGTTTTTTTTAAATAAATTAATTTAAAATTAACTAACAACATATGCAAAATAATTTTTTAAAATCAATGAGAAAAAATGAAAAATTTAAAACAAATAACAAAAAACATAAAAAAAAATAGTTAAGAAGTCAGTTCCTTTGGAACCGATTTCATTATTGTGTTTAAAAAAACAAATGAACATTTAAATATCAGTTTCTTAGAGAATCTTTAACACTGAATCTTGGGGATAAATCTTAAGTTGAAGATCTCAACTTCCCCAGATTCACCAATAAAGCACCCCTCAATATTTCTATGTTGGAAATCCAATTCTTAAGAAAGACGTGTATATTTGCACAATTTAAAAAAAAATAATCCTACTTGTGACAATAACAATAAAATTCAGGAGGAATCAAAATAGTTGGAATGTAGGAATGGCACAACATAAGAGATGAAGAAGAAGAACTAAAAGACAAGCCAAAAAATTTAAAAACATATAATAAAGAATATATTTACATAGAAGATATTAAACATATTTTATAGACCTTAAACTACAAATGACAATAACCAATTTCATATTCCATAAAAAATTTAATAAATTAAATTTAGATTAAAAATTGGTATTTATGTTAATTATATTTTTCTTATGAAAATTCTTATTAATCATATTTCTAAAACATATTAAATATGACTAAATTATGTAACTCACTAAATTATTTTTGAGGACAATAGTAGCCAACGGCAATTAAAGAATAATTTAATTTCAAAAAGTTAAAAAATTGAAGAATAAAAATATTGCTGTAACAAAGACTACAACTTTAAAAGCAAATGATGACAAACCTTTAGGATAACTTGATAGCCTTTGTTTTACTAAGATTTACATAGCATGCGGTCTAGATATGTTCACTAGGACCGAAAGATGGAAGTTTCTAGATATTTTTCAAAATTTAAGTAGTCAATCTTATATATAGTGTTTGTAAAGTTTGATTCATTGATAAAGATTAATAAAATTATTTGGTTACAAATTGACAATTATTTATAAATTTTAAAGTAATAATAATAATAATAATAATAATAATATATTATAAAAAGAAAACTATTTAAAAGATAAAAATGAATACAAAAAAATTTATCTAGAAAAAAAAACAATTATCTCTACAATAAATATTACAAAATAATAGAATATTTTATTACTACTTAAATAATATTATTTACATACTTAAATTTCCAAAGCAAAATAATTAATTACCTAATATCATTTTTTTAAAAATGATCTAATATAAAAAAATTAATTTGAAAAAGTCAAGGGGGCCTTTGCCCCCCTCAGTTTGCTGTGAACAGGGAGGGTCAAACCCGTACCACACCCGACCGGTTCCGTGGCATCCCTAACTGCATATGATAATCTGCCTTGACACATTTATATAATCACTCAGTCTGGCCAAAATGTTTGTCATTTAGGTTAATGCATTTTTGTCCTATAATTTTTTTATTTATAAATAACATAATTTTTAATCGCAACTCGTTATTAATTATTACGAAAAATATTTTTCTTATCGCCAAAGTAAAGGATATTATTTATTGATAGAAGGTACCGCTGGTACCAAGCAAAATACAAAGAGCAGAAAGTCTTTAGCTAACCCTACAAAATAAATAGACCCCCTCATGGTTACAAGATATCTATTACGAAAAATATGAATATTTAATAGAAAATATAACTAATGCATAACTGTAATTGGATTGGAGTTCATCAAAATTATAAGACGAATGTTACCACCATTCTCTAACTAATATATTTTCTTTATTATTGATAAAATATTATGAAATCATTTGTGAAATTTATTGAAAGAAATTACTTAGCAGTAAAAAAGGGTTTTGCACAAAAAGCATGCACGAAAAGGTAAGTAAATAGTTACGCATAATGCATGATTTCTGTTAAATATCTCTGTCTTTCTTTTTCCTTTAATTTTTAAATAATAAAAAGAAAGCATCATATTTTATTATTGATTTCGTAGTAACTTAATTTTTCGTAAGAGAAGTTTTAAATATTACGAAAGAAATTCGACCGAACTTAATTTGTATCAACCATCCACCATAATTTTTTTTTATCAAATGCCAAATTAATTTTATATTTTTTTAACTTAAAATTTTCAATAAAATAGTGTCACATGCATATTACTGTGCTTTTTTATACAAAAGAGTGTCATACTACTATTATTTAGCAACTTTTTTTAGAAATAAATAGCATTACTCTTTAGTCTTTATTTATCAAAATAAGGATTGTGACTTGTATAGTTTCTTAAGTCTTGATAAATTTCAATAAATAATTGTGTGTCGCTAATCACACTTATCAAACTATAATATTTGCATTTTCAATTATCATGAAGTCTTAATATAGTTAACTAAATGTAAGTTGTGATCAGTTTCAAAATTGTAGTTCTTTTATCTACCATCCCTATTTTTTCTTAAAACCCTAGCTAGCTCCATCATCTGCATCGTTGAACAACTATTCACTTAAAATACATAGCAGAGAATAAGGGAATCTTCGAGTGTGTGTGGTTGGTAATTTTCAAACATGTTCACTGTATTTCTAAACACAATCATATCAGATCCGGTTTCATATCATAAAAAACGGGAAAGGTTTGTCATGGAGTCTAAACAAAAACCTTATCTTTTCTCACTACTTCATATATAAGCTAATTCATTAGCACCATTCAACCAGTTAAACCTTTTTTTTTTATTGGTACAATCAGTTAAACAACCCCTTAAAATATTGTTAACATTTATTGTAATAAACTTCATTTTGTAACACTTATGATGGCAGAATCAAAGAGAATATACCACATTCATGACCGAATGAAAAAAAAATGAGGAGGAAACTGGAAACACATGGATGCCACATAGACAAATAAGGAACTAAATAAGTGTAACGTGTTTCGGTTTTCATCCACGCTCTTCCACCATCTCACCCTCTCTGCTGCATAAACAAACACATAGATGCCACATTTCAGGCACGCGTTTGCATGTGCAACCATTAATTATCTAAGTGCGAAAATTATTTTATGATGATGGATAGTGACCCTAGTGTAATTCGTTTTTTACTTAATACCTAAACTCTTACTCGAAAGATGAAGTTAATTATATTTAATACCTAAACCCTTACTTGAAAGATGAAGCTATATATATTTAAGAAAAGAATCTTTTATTGATTTTTCAGCAGTCACTTATTATTTATTCAAATACATAAACATGTATGATTACGTAATGGATGATGACTCGTGTATATATATTCACAAGTCGAGATCATGATCGCATTATCTAATTAATTTGTTAATTGTTCCTAACAAGTCTTCACCATCATTATGGTTGCTTTGTTTTCCCCTCCAGTGTTCTCAACCAAGGGATGGCTCTTAGAAGAGGATCCATTAAGCTATGATGTGTCCTCTGAGTACTCATTTCCCTATCAATTTTATTCACCACAGACACAGATTGAGCTTGAAATTGAAAGGTCCACTTCTCCATCCCCTGAAGACCCTGCCATGGTCAAAAAGCTTAGCCACAACGCTAGTGAACGTGATCGCCGCAAGAAGGTCAATCACTTGGTTTCTTCACTTCGTTCACTTCTTCCAGTGGCTGATCAAACGGTACTTTAAGTCCCTTCTTTATATCTTTTCCCTTTCATCTTTTTATTTATTTATTTTAAAATTGGTATAACCATAATCTTTTGTAGGAACCAATTTCAAGAAATTAAGATTAATGGGTTTCCATAGCTTCCATGATCGAGATTTCTATGATATATAATTGTCCACTGAGATGTTTATCCAATTCATAAAAACAAATATTGTATCTATTCCAAAATTATGATCAGTCATTAGGAAACAATTTTACAAAAAATATTCTTATTCTATTTCTTAATTTCAATAAATAATTTAATATTAAGTCTTTCAAAATAATAATATTTGTTAGAACTGATTCATACAACTCATAATAATTTATGTTCTTTAATCATGTAATAAAAAAATATATTTGTTAGAGAATAAAATTAGAATAAATATTTTAATATCTTATTGATAACTTGATAATATTAAATAGTATTACTTTTTTATTTAATGCAAAAACATCCATAAAAAATAATATATATATATATATATATATATATATATATATATATATATATATATATATATATTTCTCCCGGGAGTGTATAATTAGAAAAATACTAACTACAAAAAGAAATATAGACCATTTTTCTTAGCTTCACATAATTTTATATACAAAATATGTTCTAGTACCTGTTTCTATTTCCATTTCCTATGCATTTAGGAGTCCGGTTAATATTATAAACACTGACGACAACAAATTACCATAAAAAGCCACAAAATCATACTAACAAAAAGCAAATGATACTTCACCTATTAAATTGCCATAAATAGTTATCTCATTCCATGTTAATTATTGTTGTTGCAGAAAAAAATGAGCATTCCGACTACAGTTTCGCGAGTCATAAAATACATACCCGAGTTACAACAGCAAGTGGAAGCACTATCTAAGAAAAAAGAGGATCTTTTGTGCAGAATTTCTCGGCAATTGCAAGGAGATGCAGTGAACAAAGATTCTCAAAGGAGAATTTCCCACCACAACTCTGATTTTGTTGTTTCAACAAGTAGGCTCAACGATTGTGAAGCTGTTGTTCACATTTCCTCTTATGAGGCTCACAAGGCTCCACTATCCGAGATCTTGCAATGTTTAGAAAATAATGGCCTTCTTCTGCTAAATGCTTCTTCCTCTGAAACCTTTGGAGGAAGGGTCTTCTACAACTTGCATTTCCAGGTATGTTTTATGATATTTGTTTTTTCTTTTTTCTTGTTGGTTTATTGTTGATCTCCAGTTTTTCACTATATTTCTTACATAAAACCTTTTAAAAGAAAAACTTTCATTTCAATTCATATATTATATTTTAAAAGTTTAAGATAACATTAATTATTAGGTTTTTAATTATATCCTTAATTTTATTCTTATCAAGAAAAAATAAAAAAGAAATGACGGTGTATGAAATGTTATTGAAGTAATAAGACAGAAAAAGGACATTTAACAAAAGGAAATATAATATTTGAATTTGAGAACTAATGAAGCAGTACTGGTGTTTCTGCAGGTGGAAAAAACTCAGAGATTAGAGTCCGAGATTCTAACTGAGAAGCTTTTGTCAATATATGAGAAGCAAAGGATTTTCTAATCAAACTAAAGTTGGCCCTAATTATGTTGATCAAACCATCTTAAGTGCTCTGATGTTAAATTTTAGGAGTTAAAGAAAGAATGTTGTATAAACATAATTGTCTTCACGACTCATATGATACTCGTGACAAAAGACATACTCAGCAACAACTTGAGGAACATTAACAACTGGCTCCTTAATTTTGGTGCACCAGCAAGCACTGCAACAACCTTTCTGATCTTTGCCATGCTCTGTGAGCAAAGGCAGTGGTCGTGCTCACCCATGTCTAGATGCACTATGGGCATCAGTGACATCAATCGCTCTTTGATGTGAACTCTCGTCCACTCTACAACCACCAATTATCATAGGTGAAGTCATTTTGTACATGAAAGTTAAAAAATAAGATGTTAGGCCGATTTTATTTAATGTAATTGTGTGTAATAAAATACATATAAATGCAAATACATTTAATATACTTTTTGTTATTCCCTAAAAATTTATTGAAAGATCTAATATTAGACCTAACATATTCATTTAAGATGTCATCAAACAATGATTTAATTAATTTAAATATAGATAAAATTGAGAATTTTTTAAAATAGAAGGATCAAATATATTTATTTTAAAATAGAGAGACCAAAATTATAGATGAAAGAAAATAGGAGAGATCAAAGTTGTATTTAAGCAAATTTTTTAAAAAGGTGGGGCTGAACTTAGCAATTCATTACTTTAGAATAGCAAACCCTTTAACTAGAATACAAATGAGCCCATTACCTTGTTGGTAAATATGTCTCTCAACCTTTTCGTGATAACATTTACCTTGGAGGGTCTATTCCTACTAGTGACTAACTCAAGTTGTTAGCCCTTTTAAAAAAAATAAAAACTCAAGTTCTTAGAGACCTAAGAGCCTAATTGATCGGCGGCTTACATCACACTTGTGTCATCTTGTTCTCAAAAGTCCAAGGTAGTTTTAATTGATATGGTGATTCATAATAGGCTACAGAAGGCGATTTAATATTTAGGTAAGAGCTGTTTTAATTTTACTCGTTATGAAGGATCGAAATGAGGGAATGTTGAATGCCTTTTTGGTGTCAAAGCCATTATTTTTTAGGAGAGTAGGAGCCTAATTTTTAGTTTTGTTCATATATTTTTTAGGTCAAAACGCGACTAAATTTGCTTAGAATTAATGTACAAAATTGTTGTGGATTGTTTATTTTTGTATATGGAAAGGCGAAAACATATAGATATTTCCAATATTATCTAGTAGGGTGCCAATGATATGTTGGTACTTTCAATAGAAACTCACAAAGAAGACTACTGCACAAGCCTAAATCGTAAGCAATTTTACTCAATCGTAACTACGTACTCAATTATTAGTCTTTGGATACAAGGAAATTTTCTTGCGGAGGGTTGTTTCCACCAAGAGGAATTTTAGTATTATTAAGGAGAATCAAAGTTACATCCATGAGGTGGATAAAAGTTAATTCTAAATCCTTGATCACTTGTGTTAATCAACATTAGCTAGATGATTATTTTTTACATTCTGTTTTAGTATTTATAAGATTATCAAACTTGAGAGTTTACCTAATTAAACGTGTGGGAACTCCATAAATTCTACTCGTAAATTCACAAGAGTTTACTTCATATAAAAATAATAATAAAATACTTATAAATAATATATCAACTAAATATTTTAACACCATAATAAAACAAAATAATAAATCATAAATTCTACCATACTTCATAGTAATGCAACACTACTACGTAGTAATTTGTAGAGGTGATAGTAGTAGTAGAATATTACTATTGAATATTTGATGTTGTTAGAGGTGAAAGTTCTTTAATTCAGGAACGACACACCAAATGAAGGTAGGTAAAATTCTAAAGCGCAAAAAACAATCCAAAATAACTTACATTTTGATATATTTTGTTAACTTGTTAACTCCTTGACTCATTAATAAACTTGAGAGTCTATCGAGTTTGCACTGAGTTTATTCCGAATCTACTAAAAATAAAATTTGTATATGAGTTGATTCATAGAGAATAAGAGGACTCATAAGAGTTAGCAAGTTAACTAAAAAATTTAATGACCATTAGTGTGTATATGAGCTAATTTTTTTAAAAAACCTCATAGAAACTAAAGTGAAAAAGAAAAAATGTGTTATGTACAAAGATAATATTAAAAAAAACGAGTAACGTTTTCTCAAATAATATAAAAAACAAAACCAAAATTTCATTAGCCCTACACACGATCGTAGTAAACTTTTGTCTCACAGTTGTAATATGAGATAACAAAAGGAACCATCTCCAAACCCTTTGGTTAAGGGATCATATACTAAAAGGTTTTTAGTATTTAAACGATGGAAGATATGAGTTTAAATCTTTGATTGAAAAAATTAATAATTAATAACTAATATTTATTATTGATAAAAAAGAAGTCAATGAGTACAAAAAGAAGAGAGACGATCGACAAAGACATGTACATACGGACGTGGGAATAACTTGTATTTAATACAGTCATCTTGGTTAAACGACGTATATATTGTTACTAACTTCAAAACTGCTTTATCTAGAAAGTTAGTACTATTATTATTTATTATCATGTACTACCTAATATAACTGACGGATATAATACAACTCTACTGGGTCTTGCATGCATCATCATATTTTGCTATGTACGCTAAAATTTAAAATTCCCAGCCTTAAATAATAAACCCGTGCAAACCATAGGCAAGGAAGCCGAAGGCTTGTGTATAGCATGCATCGGCACGTGCAATTCAAAGAAAACAAATCGGTTTGCCTACAAGTGCCTGCTTATGACATATTCATATAATTATTTGGTGTGGCCAAAATGTTTGCCATTTAGATTAATGCATTTTTATCCTATAAACTTTTATGTACAACATGATTTTAAATCGCAACACGTTATTATTATTACAAAAAATATATGGATTTTTAATAGAAAATATATAACTTATGCAACTGTAATTGGATTGAATTTCACCATGCAATGGAAGTTCGTATACTCTTACCCAGTTACCCGCACTTGTTTTCTTCTCATTTCTTTCTCATTTGAATGCCATCAAACAGAGCATAAATGTAAGTTGTGACTAGTTTCAAATTAAAATTGGTGTTGTTACTTTCAGCTTTTATATATACCAATACCATCCCTTTTTTCTTAAAATCCCAGCTCCATTTTTTGCATCGTTGACCAACTTTTCACTTAAAATACATATAGCAGAACCTAATTAAGGTGATCTTCCAGTGCAGTGATTTTAAATTACGGTCCGTAACCTTAAGGTATTTTTTCGCAATTACAGCTACATCAGCCACATTTTCTCACAATTATCAGTAATGCAACTGTTTTCTAGTTTATCGCAACCGCAATTTAAAATAATGCAGGACCTGAATATATATGGAAGTGTGTGTATGAATTTTCAAAGTGGTTCACTATATTTGTAAACACAATCAGATCGGTTGATATAAAAGATAAAACATGTGGAAAGGGAGAAAATTAAGAGTCGCAACCAAAACATGTTAATGTAATCAGCGATATCGTCTACATCTCAAATAATGTAGAAAATGCTTCTGAAAGGTTAGAATATTGGGGTGGATGACATGTGATACTAATTAAAGGCTATAATTTGTTTCTTTTTCTTCTGCAAGCGTTCTTTTGTAACAAGGGCGAGGCAGTAAATGCATTTAATTTGTGGCTTCTCTGCAAGAAATTAACTAATAACCAGCCAGGTTTGCATGGTTATTATATTGTCTTATTGGCTCCATTTAATCAGCTACAATTGTTAAAATATTTTTAAGACTTTTAGCAATAAACTTCATTATGTAACACTTATGTCGTTGGCAGCATAGCAGAGAATATACCAATATACCAAACTCCACACATTCATGAAGAAAAAAAGGGATGCCACATAGACAAATAAAGAACTAGAGAAATGTATCGTGTTTAGGTTTTTCATACACATGCTCTCCCACCTTCTCACCCTCTCTGCTACATAGACAAACACGTAGATGCCACATTTCAGACACGCTTTTGCATGTGCACCTATATAGTTCTCTAGAACCAAAATTATTTTATGATGATGGATAGTAATCCTGCAATTATTAAATATCTTAACTCCTACTTGAAAGATGAATTTATATTTTGAATATTCCAAGTGACGAGGAGAAACAAGAATACTTTATTGATTTTTTATCAGCCACTTATTATTTGTTCAAATATATAAACATGCATGATTACGTAAAAGGATATAATGACTTGGGTATATATATATGTTCTTATTCACAAGTCGAGATCATCATAGCATTATCTAAGTAATTTGTTAACTGCTCCTAAGTCCTAATTAACAAATCTTCATCATCATCATGGTTGCTTTGTTTTCCCCTCCGGTGTTCTCAACCAAGGGATGGTTCTTAGAAGAAGAGCCATTAAGCTATGATGTGTCTTCAGATTACTCATTTCCCTATCAATTTTTTGCACCACAGACACAGATTGAACTTGAAATAGAAAGGTCCTCTGCACCATCCCCTGAAGACCCTGCCATGGTCAAAAAGCTTAGCCACAACGCTAGTGAACGTGATCGCCGCAAGAAGGTTAATGACTTGGTTTCTTCACTTCGTTCACTTCTTCCTGGGCCAGATCAAACGGTACTTTATATCCCTAGCCTCTCTCTCACAATAATTTGTCCTTTCTTTAAATTGTTAGCCATAATATTTTGTAGGAACCAATTTCAAGAAATTAAGATGAATCGGTGCCCTTAATTAGCTTCCATGATGGTTTATAAGACATAATTGTCAAACTATATACGTTTATTCAATTCATTTTTTTTAACGGATGTTTATTCACTTCATAACAAATACTGAAACTGGATTTGCTTGTTTCACATTTGATCCTTTATACAAGTGCAAGTTTAAGGGATAGGTTTATTTTTTATTGTGCAAGAAACTCGTATAGCCAGAAATTACTTATTAATTAGATGGTATTATTGCTCTGTGTTTTATTTTCATTTTTAATTAATATGTTGATATCATAAAAAAATTAATTACATTGGTTATTTTATGTTTATAAGAATATTAACAAAAGAAATTATAAAGAAAAAGCAATCACCATTTCTTCACATTATTTTTTTTTAAAAGAAAAACAAAGACAGAGTAGATAGTGCTTTTACTATTACAAACAAATTAATACATATCAACCACAAAACTATAACAAAAAGTGAATGAAACTACATAGCTGTTTCATCAATAGAGATCTCATTCCTTGTTAATTAATGTTGTTGCAGAAAAAAATGAGCATTCCAGCTACAGTTTCGCGAGTTTTAAAATACATACCTGAGTTACAACATCAAGTGCAAGCACTAACTAAGAAAAAAGAGGAGCTTCTGTGCAGAATTTCAAAAAATCTCAAAGGAGATTCGGTGAACAAAGAATCTCAAAGGAGAATTTCCCATCACAATTCTGATTTTGCTGTTTCAACTAGTAGGCTCAACGATTGTGAAGCTGTTGTTCACATTTCCTCTTATGAGGCTCACAAGGCTCCACTATCCGACATCTTGCAATGTTTAGAAAATAATGGCCTTTATTTGCTAAATGCTTCTTCCTCTGAAACTTTTGGAGGAAGGGTCTTCTACAACTTGCATTTCCAGGTATCTTTTATGGTATTCCTTTTATCCTTTTTGCTTATTGTAGTAGTCAAATTTTTACTCTCTAGCTTGTTCTTGCATAGCCTTTTATAAGAAAAAGTTTCATTTCAATTAATCTATTATTTTAAAAGTTTAAGATAACATTAATTATTAGGTTTTTAATTATATACTTTTATTCTTATCGGAAAAAATGATGTGTATGAAATGTTATTGAAGTAATAAGACAGCAAAAGGACATTTAACAAAAGGATAATGCTAATGCTAATTAATGTGCTATGGCATTGGTTAATGATTAAAAATACATAAAAAAAATTATAAGAAAATATAGCATTTAGTGTTATAAGTACTTTATAATTTGAGAACTAATGATGTACTGCTGTTTCTGCAGGTGGAAAAAACTCATAGATTAGAGTCCGAAATTCTAACTGAGAAGCTTTTGTCAATATATGAGAAGCAAAGGATTTTCTAATCAAACGATCTTAAGTGCTCTGATGTTAAATTTGACACCTAAAAGAGTCTTCACATATTTGTCATGCATGAATGGCAAGTTCGGAAATTAGAATGGAGTAATCACATCACATGCCGCTTCTATATACATATGATTTGGTAAAAAAGCAAGTGGCCGGCAGGAAGGTGCATGGATTTTAGGAGGAGTTAAAGAAAAGAATATTGTATAAACATAAATGTTACAATCAGCCTCACGTAGCAAAGTGTGACACCCTCTTTTCTCACAAATATATGTACTAATAATGAAAGGAATAGAAAGTTAGAATTAATGAAAAGTTTTAAAACACATTTAAATAAAAGCATTTCAAAAAGGATAAAAGGTTTACATTCGTTTTTCTAGCATTCTAATAAAACTTATTTAAATAAATAATAAAATCATCTTCACTCAAAATCAGGTCGTCCAAACTGAATGAAAAGAAGTCAAACTAATAGTAGAAAACATAAAATAACTATATTATTCATGAAATTGTAACATATGATATAAAACTTCATGCACCGATATCACATCTATCAGAACATTTTCCTGACCAACATGGAACTCATCATATGCTGACTCACTTGAAACAAAATGACATTCAGCCCAAACACAAAACACACACCGAGAATGAGTTATCACATTTGTATATAATAAAATATTAGAGCATGTAAAACATATAAATACATAGAGTTAAATTTACATAAACAACATCACTTCACCAAACCACACACAAGTATTCATACTTATTCAAATTTACACTCCAGAAAATAACACCAAAATCTTAATCGTTAATTCAATGAAAGTCAAACACAAGTGTTATGTCATAGATATACTAGACTCAAGCCTACATGCAATGTGATACCATTTTCAGTGAAAAATCTCGTCGAGCGTCTAAGAGTACATGACAAGACATGTCTCACAGTGGGCAAGTCAAGTCACTCTCACTAAGTGAAATCATAGGGAGACCAATCAGAATCACACTGTTTTACAAGAATGTTCCAACCATGCGGAATCAACTTAGGCTTAAAGGAGTACTTAAACCGAGTGTATTTATCCCCAAGGCCTTGACTCCAAGGAGTCCATCAGGGCCTCTCCCTCATAATTCAGGTCCAACCCAGAAAATATTTTAACACACAGGCTCTACCTACGAACTATCCAATACACACAACTACTCAATTATTATCAAAATCTCAATTATTTTTAAAATCATTTTAACTTGTCGCACCTCAAGTAATTAAACTCATTGGGTTCCCACAGTGGAATCCATCACAAAATTTGTCGCGCCTTAAGTTGTCGCCCTTAAAAGGTCTTACAGTTGTATGATCACCGAACTCACAACTCAATATACATGTATCTCAAGTGTAACCATAATATTCTCAAACTTCAACACTTGAATAATTTTTGAAATCATATTATAACAACACTACAATATTATTAACATCAAATATATATATATATATATATATATATATATATATATATATATATATATATAGTTAACAAATAGATAAGCATGTATTATAATAATAAAATACATCTAACTTCAAAGATTTAAACTTCCAACTTCTCTTAAACATAGGGAAGGTTAAGGGCTTAGGAAATACTGAATTTGGACTTCTATGAGACTTATAAAATTAGGGGAAGTGTCTCAAATCAATAGCTCTAACATTGAGCATCTCAAATTAGCAAAAATAGGAGCTGAACTTAAATTTGTCCTCTCCCTAAACTATCCTACATCTCTTATCAAAATATTTGTCAAATATTCTAGGAACCTCTAAATATTAAGGGATTAGTTTGGCTAGTTATTAGAGTACACTTAAAACTATTATTATGTGAAAACACAAGCTATGGTTCATTTAGGTTGTTTTCATGAAGTTAGGGAGAACCAAACAATACCCATTATGTAATTATGCAATGCTGCAGCATATAAAAAAAATTGATTTTTTGTGAACTACCTAAATCTTGTTATGCTTAAATGACTATAAAGGTTTGGTAAATTTGAAGTTCAGTCCCCCACGTCCCTTTAGACTACAGGATATGTTCCTCTTCATTAACTTGAGACCAAAACCCTTTATTTGAACTAAAACAGTAGATATGTTAAGACAATTTTGCATAAAAGTCTTTTTCACATGTCTGACAAATATATTTCAAAAATATTCAATGGAACATTAAAAATTATGAGATTAATGAGGTTAGAAAAAGGACTCCCAGAACTAAAGAACTAGGAAATAGTAGCTTCTAACTCCTTGAGACCTATTTATAGGAATATGTACAAGACAACGCCACTACTAGAATAGTTGCATTCTACATTGGTTAACAACCGTCATCGAAGACGACATCGTAAAAAGGGGTAGGGTATTCTACGACAGTCACACAGACCGTCTTAGAATGGGTATATTTCTAAGACGGTCACCTATGAATGACTGTCTTAGAATGGTATGCATTTTATGACGGTCATGCGGCAAGGACCGATGTAGAATGGTACCCATTCTACGACGATCACGCGGCAAAGACCGATGTAGCATGGTACCCATTATAAGAAGGTCCTTCGTGGCAAAGACCGATGTAGAATCATACACATTCTATGACAGTCATACGACAAAGAATGATGTAGAATGATATGCATTCTACGATGGTCATACAACAAAGACCGATGTATAATGCATTTTTTTTTTATTAGAGCTATTTTTTTAGGTATTCACAAACTTTAAACGTTCAAATACCTGCAATAAACACATGACAATATGAAATTAAATAAATTTTATGCAATCAATATGGATTATTCAAATCTTTTCTAGTTTGAAGCACTTTGAAAAGTAAAATGAATTCCTATATGTATTGACCTGTTTTACTAGCTCCACTTACACCCATCAAAGTAGTCTTACTAGCTCCACTTACACCCATCAAAGCTGTGAGAACACTAAGCCTGAATGCACCACTAACACCCTTCAAAATTAAGCACGAATCTCTCCTCTTGTAGACCTTGTTCCTTCATTTCCTGCCAGTTGAAATTAATTGAGTTAAAAACGCAAATTGCTTCTGGTTGAAGTAGATTCCTAATAGAAATAATAGAAACACTATTAGAAATGTAACATGGTAAATTTATAACTTTGAATATTATTTTCGTGTGGCATGTCAACAGAGTATACGACTTCATCAAAGGTGAATGAATGTGGCTTGAAAGGAAGAACCATTCCTTTTTTTTTCTTTCCATGCATGTTTGGACTCCAGTACAAGAGAATGACCTTTTCCTGAACTTTGTGCGAGACATTTGAAAAAGTGTTCAACATCTTGAGGTATATTATGAATTGTTGCTACTCAAAGAGTATGCTTGACATTGAGTATTCATGAGTGATTTATAAGTGTAAAATACCTTACCTATGCGTGGTAATTCAATATCTGCTACGGTTCCTTCGTTAGGTGATTCATCTTCAGTTATTGTTGCTTGTGGCTTATCAAATGTTGCATGGACATTCAGATGCATACTTATTAATAAAACCTGCCTACATTGCTTTTCTGAAAGTGATAAAATTTTCATTTATTTTTCTAGCTATAGAAAACTACATTCTATCATTCTATATAAACAACAACAAATAATAAAAATTAGGCATGAATAGAACAAGAGAGTAGGGGAATAAAAGAGAAAAGAGTTTTCAAAATCCATATACAAGTCATCCACACCCATCTTTGTTTCATTAATGCAATTTTGTTGATTCAAGCTAAGTTCCATAATTTATAAGTACAAATGATTTGAAAAGTAGTCACGACCAAGGAATTGAAGAGCAAGACCAAACATCACATTTAAAAGGAACACACGAGACTCCATATATTCAACTCTAGTGCCCCTAAGCCTAACCAATACCAATATGAATCTGTGAAGAACGCACGAGACTCCAGATATTCAACTCCTAAATTGTGGGTAGCCTGTATTTGGAGAGCAAAAACATTAGAATCGCACTTTTGCTAACCAAAATAATACAAATTTTGAAGTAGTGAGTTCAAGAAATTACGTTGTGCCAACTATTTGAAAGAAATTCATTGACCAAGGTAGCATTTTACCCATACATTAAATGTGAAATCCAGTAACCCCTAATCCACCAGCTTTTGATATCCCATGTTTCATTGACAATGAAATGCAGAAGCATTACCTTAGGTTTGTTTAGTATGATAGAAATGCAACAATTTTTTTGTCACATGTTCATGTTAATCGAACTTACTTTTTGACAGAATGAAACCACCGAATGCATCAACTGTGATAATTGCAAAGGCTCCAAATGTGTTGGCAACAATCATGTTCAAGAACCTGCACAAAATTCAAGAACTCACATCATAAGTAACACGAAAATTAGTAGAAGCAACAATATTTGCATGCTTCTAATTGTTTAAAGTAGTTTCTTTAGATGTGATCATTTGGATCAGATCCAATAACATAGTAGGTGAGGAATACCCAAACACAAACCTCCACAAAAATCAACAATTATACATCTTTTATACTTTTTTTGAATATGAGCAGCAATGGTTCTAAAACAAAACCATTTGAGTTGCCTGTTTCCGCCTTTCCGCTCGATCACTACATCTGAAGTTCAAAGTCGCAGCCGTAGGGTTAACATTGGACTTTGTTGAATTGAAAACTTGATTCGTCCTATATAAACCTTATTATGTTACTCTTATATTAGAATGAAATAAAACAAAAGATTAATCGTTACATATGTCAACAAACTTGTATGCTTCTTGAATTCCTCTAGAAGCTATTTTTGAAGCAAAAAGCTGGGATTCTGCATCCTTTCTTACTTTTGATGCATTTTCAGTATGAAAAATTAAAACCACGTATGACTGAGTCAATCTAAAGCATATAATATAACTTGAGAGAATGAATTTGAAGCATACCTAGTATAACAATTCCAACTGAGAAACAACAAATACGTCTTGCTTTCACGAACAAGTTTCTCTGCACTTTTAGAAACCAGCACGTGGAGGCCTATAACTTAACGGTCATAGCTGAAAATTCAGAAGCAAGCCATATAGCACAGAAATTATAATTAAAAATAATGAAATTAAATTGTTACCTCTTTGGTAGTTTTGCTAGCTAAACAAGTAGTTGGTGTTCCAAGTTTTCATGAATTCTTTTCCATTTGTACAATAAACTATCAATCAAAGATGAATTCCATAAAGGTTGGCCTAAAATTATTCTAAATTAGGTTCCACTCATTGAGAATACAAGGCGTATGGAATAATAAATTATTAGAATAAAGAAGAAAGTTCTGATAATTAGGTTCCACTCACTGTTGCAAAGTAATTGTGCAAGAAAAGTGATGCACTACTACAATTTTGCGGCTTTAATTCTTTTCTATGCGGGTAACAACCCCCTTCAACTCCAGGATCCAGTTGCAAGTCATAGAAAATTATGAGGTTGTCATTTCATATCATGCACAATAGAGATATCCATGTTACAAGGACATTGCACTTACACTCATTCTCAACCATGTAAGACCATTAATAAGCTATTCCTACGATGGTCCTAGGTCAAAAACCGTTGTTGTCTTAATTTTACGTAATTACAAGATTGCCACCCCAGACATTCTAAGATAGTTATTTATAACCGCCTTAGAATGTACAATATAAAAACTAATTTTTGTTCGCCTAATTACAAAATTGTCACCGCGTCATATTCTGAAACAGTTCTCCAGAACCGTCGTAGCTGACGCGATGTAGAATGCAGCTATTCTAGTAGTGCGCCTTTGCTGTCAAAATTTGACAGCAATTGTCTAAGACTTTTAATTCCATTCTTACCACTAAATGAATTCCCCATCCTTTGGACTTCAAAACATGTTTTACTATGATACTTAACATCTAAACATTTGCTAATTAGGAATCCTAGCTGCATATATTCCATGTATTCGTATGAACATAGATTTTATTCACCATTGTTTCCTTAATTTAGAAATTACAATGCTTAAACTCTCATTTTATCTTTACTCATTTTTAACAAGCAGCTTGATTAATTCATGAACTCACCTCTTACATTTTTTCCTAATTAAGTGACCATCCCCTGTCAATGAAGGCTGGTGAATGTTCACTCACATACATACATGTGAAAAAATATATATATGCACCCACATTCAGATATTGGATAACATATAGATAACTAATCCATGACTCATTCATTTTCTTTATTACTACGTATAAAATTAACGAAACAATATCCAATCAATGTCTACCTTTGGCATATCTGATTTACGCACAAGGATAACAAATATGCAATCTCGAGAATTTATGAATGATTAGAAACAAACTATTGTAACACTCAAATATCTCATATAATAAAATACTTAGGCTATTTTAGAAATTACGCTAATTAAAAAAACTCAATTTCTAAGATTTACACTCAACACAAGAACATATTAATTTCACAATAATTTCGCATCACGACATCAATTGGTCCCTCTAACACAGTCGATTCGCGAATAAAAACATAAGAACAAAATTAAATTTTATAAAAACAATGCAAAATTGATTTTTTAAGGATCTCTACATATATTCATTCTAATTTCTAAGCATGAGTAACTCATCCCTTACCTCGATGTAGTCGCTCAAGTGTTCTCTGTTAGCAATGGTGGCATTTCGAGTGCTTTCTAGAACTCCTCCTCCGATTACTCTGGTAGGATTCTTGAATATCAGAGAAAAAAACAAAAAGTGTAGAAAATATTTTGTAAAAATGTTCCAGGATTAAAAGTTTTTTTATACAGTGAGAAATTAGATGAGTTAATTCTTATTCCTATTTTTTTAATTTATTTTATTAATTATAAAAATACTATTTTCTCTCTATTAAAAAATAAATGAATAAATAAACCTCTCTCTTATTTTCTAAAATTGTTAAAAAAACTCGTATTTATTATTTATTCCTAACCTCTATTTTTATTTAAATAAAAACTCATTTATTTTAATTAAAATCCCTTTTAATATTTTTTTTTACCAAAAAAAACGGGGTATTACACAAATTGCTATTAATTTTGTCTCTTTCCTTTTATTACAAAGTGTAGGCAGAAAAGTTTAGAGTTCAGTTCTCAGTTTTCTAAATTTGACTTATATCAGGGTAGAAATATAATATGATTTTTTTAATCTCATTTCCTTAATTAATGCCATGATTTAACCTTATAAAGTAATAAGATCTTCTTGTCAATAAAGATAAAAGTGTGATAGTTTATTTATATCACAATGCTTTATATGACAATTTTTATAATAAAAGTTTAATTAAAAAATCGTCTCAAAATTATTCCTTTTAATTCTTATATATATATATATATATATATATATATATATATATATATATATATATATATATATATATATATATATTGAAAAAATATATTGTTCTATGAATTTATATTATTCTGGAAGTAATTTATGGAGGTAAGATGTGAAAGGGGTATATTTGTAATAAGTGGAGGTATATTTACCAATCGCTTTGTTTTTAACTTATAATAAAATAAATAATAGGATTACTTGCTTGGGCTTGGCCCGGAAACAGAGATATAGTGTTTCTTGCCCTGGGCTCAATTTTGAACGTTATCTGGCGGATGTCTAGGTTTTCGTTTGTCAAATTATGTTTTTAGACTTTTTTTCTGAAAGAAATATGTTTTTAGTCTTTTTTTTTTCTGTAAGAAACATGCTTTTAAGCTATTCACAAAAGAGTAGAGATTTTGGAGAAAAAAAGAAAGAAAAGAAAAGCTTGGCTCTTGTAACTCTTGCTACATTGTAATGGGATTCCATTGTAGCAGAATTAATTAATTTGATAGCCTCGCCTTTCGTATTTCTGATGAAAATATAACATTATTTTAAGTTGAACATATACTGCTCTTCAAAAAAGTAAAATAATACTGGATTGAAACCTGGAAAAAAATTGGTTATTTTTTATTTTTTTATAAAATCCCTCATACTTTTGTATCAAATGCCCATGCAATATCCATTGAGAAGGAGGGAAGAGAGAAATAAATAAATAAGTAAAGAAAGAAAGTTATGAATGTAATAAATAGTGTGATGAGAAAATAAGGTTAAAATAAAAAGAAAACAAGATAGAAATGAGACAAGAAAGAAAGTGGGTGTATGTTTATAATAAGTTTTGGTTTATATAAAAAAAATGTTATTTATTATTAAAAAGATTACTTTCCTCTTTTACTTTTTTTATTTTTCACATTAATTCTTTTATCATATTTCTATTTCAAACTACTATTAAATTAACACATTAACAAGTTTTTTTTGCAAGTGTAACAATTTTATTACAAGTAGTAAATATTAAAATGAAAGTTCAAGTATCGAATTCATAGAAACTTTGGTCGTACTTAAGTGATGCAAACCTAATAAAGTGAATGTATCTTTATAATAAGTTTTGGTTTATATAAAAAAAATTGAAATGTTATTTATTATTAAAAAGATTACTTTCCTCTTTTACTTTTTTTATTTTTCACATTAATTCTTTTATCATATTTCTATTTCAAACTACTATTAAATTAACACATTAAAAAGTTTTTGTTGGTAAGTATACCAATTTTATTACGAGTAGTAAAGATTAAAATGAAAGTTCAAGGGTCGAATTCACAAGAACTTTGGTTGTACTTAAGTGATACAAATCCAATTTTTAAGCAATGAGAAGAAATAGAAGAAAAAAGAGATAAAAAATTAGAAGTGTGAAATTTAGAATAAGGCAAAGAGAAAGATAACAGGAAAAATATAAAGAACAATTTAATGTAAAAAGATGAAATCAGAATGTGATGATGTTGGGGCCTAGCATGCTAAAACTACTTATGATGTAATGCAGTAGATTTTCTCTAATTTATGAAATTCATGTTTCCATCCGCATCTACTGAATTACCCTATCTTTGGTTTCCCGCACGAAGGGCCTAGTTTATTTATCATTTTCCCCCAAATTTCTTTGCAGATATAAAATAACAAAACGCATTTAGATTAGAGATGCAAAAATTCTTGGGCAAAATAAAAATCAAATATATTTCTAGCAAAGAATTTATTCAGATACCTTTTCCCAATTCTTTAAAAAGTAATAATTTTTCAATGCATTACCCTCTAAACATTATATGGATACACATAAGCACAAAGAAGAATAATAGAAACAGACCAACATTAATTAGATAATAGATAGAGAATTACATTACAAGAGTTTGACTTTCAGGCTTCCAACAATGGGGATTTAGCCTCTTATAGTCATGAGAGGCTTTACACTTTAGGGGTTAATAGAAGAAGGGGATGGATGACTAATAGCAAGAAAGACAAGAATGACTAAAGAAATAGGATTTCCTATAAGGGAGAGACTCAGACTTTGGATTTTTTCACTAGAGAGCTCTCAGACTTGACATGTCTTTTCCTTTTGCTTCCTACTCCTTTTATAGGCATGAGGTAGCATACTTTTCACTTTGATTTCGTGTTAAGCCTGCCTTGGCCGCAGAGCGAGACTGCACGCTAAGCGAGACTTCACGTTGAGTCTGGTTTTACCCGTTAAGCGAGAGTCGCGCGCTGAGCCTGGATTACGCGCTGTCCAATTCTTCCAACTCTTCTTCAATGTTTTTTCTTCCACATTTTTTTATCAATTTTCCTCTAAAGCACTTCAATTCTTCTTCTTTTGACTTTTGCTAATAAAAAATTACATAGATGTTAATTTTTTTCGTTATATCATTAAAAACAATAATAAAGTGAAGAAATTATTATCATTATTAGCAAAAAATGACTATCAATTTAGCTCAAATTTCGTAATTATCACACTTTTTTTCATTTATTTTATTTTGTTAATATCATGGACATATTGATCTCAATTGACTTCTAAATAGTAAAAATAATGTTAAATATATATTAAATGGGATGAAATTGGAAAAATATATTGACATATCATTATTTAAGCATTGAGAAAATAATATTTTAATGTTTTAGTCACAATGACATTGATGTGTTTTGCTGATGATTAATAATCTTTGTCAAAAAATTTGACTAATCACCTTTAATAAGATTTTCATTTTCAATTATGTGTTTTTTCATAACAAGAGTCAAACCCAAAATCTTATTTAAGAAAATTGAATTGGGTACTTGTTAGCTCGATTGACAAGTGTACCAATTCGCCCAAGTAGTAATTAAAACGGTAAGTCCGAGTATCATGTCCACGGGGAATTTATTATACTTAGATGATGCATATTCAGTTTGTAAATAATTTTAATTGCAGTGTAATAAAATGGAATAACTCATTCATATTTCAAATTCCTGAATTAATTTTTCTAATCTTAAAAACACATGACAAGACAAACACAAAATTGTAAAATAGCACGAATACCAAGGTGAATATGTCAGACAGTATTCTAGTGAACTTTCTCTTGACGTAACTAAATAAGTTTTTTTCTCTAATTAATATTGTTCTAATGTTCTTTGCACCGTTAAATTACTTTAATCGTAATTCCTCACACGAAAGAGCCTAGCCCTTTTAGTTTCATTCTTGATTCCTCAACAAACTCATTCTAAGCAAGCTGCATTAAGCAAAAGATGCAACATTTACTATATTACTACACATCATTCCTAAAAATATAGGCCTCTAGCTACTCTACCAAGTTCTAAGGACTAAAAGCATTTTCCAATACTCAAAGCCTAACAAATATATAAATGGGTTGCCACAAATATGAAAAATAAACACAAATAAAAGCAGAGAACACTAGCAATAGTATTAAATAGATAGTTAGAATTTTTAAATCAAGAGTGCTTAGTGAAAAAACTCCCCAACAATGAAGTGTTTAATCCTCCATTAGCAAGGAGGGCTTAATACAAGAAGGAAAAGATATGGGGATGGAATGGTGAAAAGATGTGCCCTATTCCTTCCTTTCCACACTGCTTGACCTTCATTTCCCCTCCTCTCTCAGTTTTTAAAGACTTTTAAGCTTCTTAGCTTACAAAGGCGTGCTCAGCGAGCATGTCTTGCTCAACGAGAGTTAGTGACTGGGCACTAAGCGGGCTTGAACACGCTAAGTGTGAGAAGAGACAAAATCCTTGTTGGACAGGCTGGCTGCACACTAAGCGTGCTGCTCTCTGACTCAACATTCTCTAGGGTTTCCTACTCGCTTAGCGAGCTGACTTCCTCGCTAAGTGGATGAGTCTCGCTTAGCCAATCTAGTTCACTAAGCGAGCCCTTGAGCAACATTTCAAAATCTTCTCTTCCTTAGCCTAAAAAATTCAAATAAATTCAACATTAGTCATTCAAATGGAGTTTCCACTGTATAAATTCATACAAGAATAAATTATTCACAAATCTCACAAAAGAAACCATAAATTAAAGGTACATTGTTACTTTTTATCCTATTTTTGATGCATTTAGTACATATGAATAGCAATTAACAACACTACATATTGGCAAATAATATCTTAATTTAGTAATTGAGTAAAAATAGAACACTAACATTAATTGGGTAGGGTTATTTTATTTTAATCAGTGATTTTTAGTTAAAATTTAAAGTATATGGTTGTATTAAATATTTTACAAGATTTTTTTATAATAGTTCAACTTATCTTGAGGAGGAATATCTCCCATAAAGATACTTGTGATCTTTAAAAAAAATAATTGAGTAAATCACATAATCAGAAAAATAATAAAAACTTAAATAATTAAAATAACTTTTTTATATTAAAAAACCCGTACTAAATATGAATAATAACTAATGAGTAAAGAGAAAGAGTAACAACATATTTTCTAATGCACTGTTTATCGCACTCTTTATAATTATTTTTAAATCACAAGGTTTTGTCAGTCTCGCCACATATTTAAGAAAATAAAAATTTAAGATATTATTTTCTGATTTATAATATAGACATAAATTTTAAAAAATGTGTCAAATAAATTATTGAAAAGACCAAAAAAAGAAAGTTTATAATGTTTTTATCATTTATTTATTTTTTAAAATAAAAATAGGTATGAAATATTTATAAAGTATTGTTAAATGATATTACTTCTTAGTATATGGGTTTGAATTAATTGTTTCAATTCCTTAAAACATTTCTTTATAATAACTATTCAAAAAAATGTTAATACAACAAACATGCTCTAAAAACAACTCCTCTAAATTATTTTATGTACACTTACTCAGAACACCTCTTTAGGGAGTATGTTTCAAATAATTGATTAACATTTGAGTTGAGAAGAAATATTGTAGAAATTGAAACTCTATAAATTAAGTTGACAACGAAAAAATCCTTATAAATGACACGATGCACAATCGAGGGAGAGACACGAAGGCCATTTCAGTAGACAGAACAGAAGAGAGGCATTAATGTCATGACGTGATAAGTTGTTTTTGACATTTGGGTACAAATTGTACAATAATAATACTTGTACTAGCTTATGTTTCTGTCCCAAGGAATTGCTTATAGTCAGACGTTCAGAAAGATGCATTGCATATTGCAAAGAAAATGTCTACGTACGAGATAGCACTGACGTTGATTGATTGCTCTTTTTACTATCATTAATTTTCTAACGTCTCTGCCGGGATTTATACAATTACGTTACACTGTGCTTGGCTAATAAAAAAATAAAAATTTCATCACTTTAATTATTTAGAAAAAACTAAAAAGCAAATTGAGACGACAATTTTTTAAGAAGATATCACATATTCTATCCTATATTTGTCTTTTTCTAAAAAAAAATATTAGAGTATTATATTTGCATTTTCGGAAATTGAATCTTAACGTAAATCAATTAGAAGTTTTTTTCATTCGTTATAAAATTGAATCTAAATATATAATTATAAAATCATTATCATTTAAATTTTGTAGTTTTTTTTTCATTATAGTTCAGTGTCTGTATGCGTTACATTACATAAAAAAAATTTAGAATTTTTTTTTTAGAAAAACAAAACCTTCTAAAAAAATTCGCACAAATCTTTTTATGGTAGCACCGAGGCTCTCTGATCGGTGGTAGTGTAATGTAATGTTGGCTCAAATCAGTCATCAATCGAAAATATGTTCTATTTGCAAGTGTAACTGTTTGTGACCACCCGCTGGCCAAATGAGTAAATTTATTAAGCTCATTTGATTTAATTTCAAATATACAGTAGAGACTTAGGTCATCATTTTTAGTCCAGATGAGCAATCAACCTATGTTAAATATCATTTGATAACATTACCCAATCAAGAAATAGAAAAATTAATAGTGTCATTATATATATTAATTGCAACATAACCTAATATAATTAGCAATCAACTTATGTGAACCAACAAGTTGTTGATTGAAGTGATATAGGATTTGATTTTTTTAAATAATGTCTCAAGTTCATATATTATAAATGAAAAAAATATATAATTGTAAAGGAAGATTTTACTAAAATGATTAATCAATTTTTTTTAATAAAAATTAATAATAAATAAAATTAGTGAATATTTCACATCAATGTCATAATGATAAAAAACTATAAGAAATATTATTTATAGTTAATAAAAAAAATCCAATCACCAAAAACCATTTACATTGCAACAAAACCATTTACAGCTAATCTTTTCTTTGCTTCTTTCTGTTATTGTATTTCTACAACATAAAAAAAAAAAAAAAAAAAAAAAAAAAAAAAAAAAACTCAATCACCAAACTTGAATATTGTTGTTACATATGGCATAACATTCCTCCTACAGTTTTGCACCATCTTCATGTAAAGCAACTACATGTTAATGACAATACCACAAATGCTCATTTTTTTAATTTTTTTTATAAAATATAATAATTAAAATTAAAAATGTGTCACATTAATGGATTGGAATATGGTTCAACACTAAAATTTGATATCCAACTCAAAGGATAGTGAGACATATTAGGTTAGATTGAATTTTACTTGAACAATTAAAAACTACACCAAACTAAAGTTTTATGGTTGAATTGAATCATTTTGAATTCTTGACTACTTATACTCATGAACATCCCTAACTAGAGACTTGCCATTCCTAGTGGCCAGTTGTTCAAGTGCTGCCATGTATTAGTTTGATGAGTTTTTTTTTTTTCCAAACTTGCCATTAATATTTGTTAGTTAAACATGTGTCCTTATTTAATCGGGGTGTGTTAACAAATGTGTTAGTGCATATTTAATTATTTTCTTTTTGAAACTCGTCATTAGTCTTTGAATGTGATATACATGTGACGAATTTTAATGGGGACTGAGAGGCCATTTGAGCTCTTAGTCCAATTTTCAAAAAAAGAAAAGAAAAGAAAAAATTGGTGACCTAATCTAAACTCGTTAGTTAACTTAGTGTAAAATGGTGGATCCACATACGGGAGCATTTGTCCGGACAAGATATTTTATTTTGCTTGAATATATTTCATAATTTTTTTTGCCCCTTAAAAAATATTGATATTTGCATCCATGAAATCGTAAAAGAAAGAATAAATTGGTATTAATGTTATCACTTTATCTTTTTAATTTTTATACATAAAGTGAAATTATAAGCATGAGCGTTTTAAATTTTTTTGTCATAACAATTTTTATACATAAAGTGAAATTATAAGCATGAGCGTTTTAAATTTTTTTTGTCATGACATAATGCATTTTATAAAAGCTTGAAATATTTTTTCTATGACAATATTATAAATTTCTTTTTTACCCTCATTAAAGATATGATTCATGGATTTGCCACCAGCTTAGTGTATCGACTATGTCAATTGTCAAAATAATCCAATACTGATAATATCTTTTAAAATAGTCTCATTTTAGTATTTATAAATTTTTTAAAGGTATCCGACATTAATTGATTTTAATCAATTGTGTATTTAAATTATGAATTCCAACAATTTTATTTTGGTCTTTGGCCCCGTTGGGCCTATGAGATAGATAGGAGACCTAGTTGAAAAGCATTTAAGAGTGAAAGTATAATATGTCCAATGCCTAGGTAAAATGTTAAGTTATATACCACCCTTGACCGTATCAAACTGAATTCCAATTTTTCGGGGATGATTTCTCATTTATAGTCTAAACCATTATTAGATCCTCGGATGCACATCTTGCATGGGTGGTTGCTCTGGAGTTGGGCAACACGGCCTAGATATAAGGTGTTTAGAGCTCGATTAGTAACGAAAACAATAACCAAAGGATAGGTCAGATTTTGACAACTGAGGTACAAAATCCCTTAATCTTAAGTGTGTAGTTGAAAGAGACTTTGCTTCAAGAGTCATCGGATTTTGAGATAATCAATCTTATTTTAAATTTACACATCCCACAATAACACAATAAGCAATCAATCCCTCTCATAAATTTCGCTGTCCTTCCAATATTCCTACTTTAAGAGATCCTTAGGAAGAAATTGATCTAAAACCTTCAAATTGGATTGCTTCCAAACCTAACTATTGTGGTGTCCCGTATATAACGATATTTCCTACTTTAAGAGATCCTTAGGAAGAAATTGTTTAACGTAACTTTGCTTTATCGCCTACTATATATTCTCCTAAACGTTGAATTAATGCAGAGAAATAGTGCAAATTAATGTGGCTTCACTAATATACCTTTTCATGCACATTCACTGCATAGATACTACTTCTAGTGAAAGGAAGCAAACGCAGTTTCCGAATGACCAATATTTTGTATCTTCCATATTCAAGAATTCAGTGAACAAGTAAAGTCGACAGTGCCTTATAGCTTTTCACGTCGTGGAACTAGTTAATATAATTAAAACCAAAGATTCAATCATATCTGTTTGCTTTCTCAATGGATAAATTCAATGCCAGCAACTCTAATAATAATAATAATTTATTATTTTAATAAAATCATAAATATTTATCTTAAAATTTTATATTTTATACCCCTAATTATATTGTTGGAATCCCCTAGCTAGCAGGCCTATTTTGCATCCCTTTATTTTAATAACTCACAAGTATTCTGTTAGAATTTATATTTTACATCTTTTATTTTATTTTATGTGTTTGAATCTACTATTCTATTTTTTTTCACTTTTCTTATATCTTTATGTCTTTATCTTCATATATATGAAAATTATTATTAAATTTATTTTTTAAAATAGATTACTCCCACTACTGAAATGCATGCATGAGACTAAAAAAAATGAATAAATAGTTAATTTAGTTCCTAAATTTATATCTAGCTATCATTTTAGTCTTTTTGAAACTAAGAAAAACTCAAATAAATGCTTGAAATATTTTAGAGTTTCATTTAAGTTTCTCAAAATAATTTTTTTTTTCATTTTGGATCCTATAAACTTATGTTATTATTATCATTTAAATCTCCAGAGTATAGACTAAAATATGAGAAAAAAAATTTGTTTGGGTAGGGACGTGTCTGTAGGGAGTACTCAATAAGTAAAGACGCCATCTAACAAATTAACTGATCAATTGTGGCCTACCTCAAAAATACTTCAAAGAACTAAATTACATGTATATGCATATTATGTATCAGTAGTCTTTCTCAGTTCTGAGTCTCCAACAGACAAATAGATGTTCTGGATGGGGCAGGGGGCGGCGAACTGAGTTAAGAGCAGAAGTACGATGTTAACGTTTGGTCTTGTGATTAATAATATGATTTGAAGTACGCATGAATCTTGCCAAACATTTTCTTTTCTGGAAACGTAAGAGAAACATGCTTGCTTGCACTGCACCCATGATGATGAAGTTTGAGTATATCATTATAAAATTGAAACCTAGAGCTACCCAATACTTTCATATATCTATATGCACTTGGGTTTATATATATATGGTCAAGTAAAAGAACTGGTTTCTATGAATAGATTGCCTATTTAGTTAATTGAGAAAACTTTTTTCCCTTTGTTTGTAATTATAAACAATTACAAAAAAATATAATATTACGTTTCACTATTTATTTAACATTTGTAAATATTTAAATAGAAAATAATAATAATAATAATAATAATAATAATGGGAAAGTTATGTATAGAATGCATCTTTTAAATTTCAATCTCATTGTTTGTCTGATGAATATCTTCAATTAAATTAAGCACTATGCAGCTGGAAAAAAAAAAATTTCTCTTGATGTAGCTAGCCTGCTGCCAATTGATCGATCTTAATTAAAACATAATTTAGGTTTGGAAGTATTAAATTTTGGTCTCTCTCTCTTGCGCGGGAACGCGGGGAGCCATATCTAAATTAAAACTTGACTTATTGTATCTTAAATTAAGTTGGTATTGAAAACATAGGGATGAGATCATTTCATTTACGGCTTATTATATTAAACTAATGCTAGTTGCATGTTGACGTAAAGTTTATCCAGTTCTATGATACATTGAACAAGGCGAAAAAATTAACCTTCATGCTTTGGGATCTTTTCGCCGTTTAACATCATTACTGTTTTTGTTATAGTTGTCAAGTAGCTATGATTCCACAACTCTTCGCCATATATGATGTTGTTATAGAGGCAAAATTCCATTGGAGTTGTTGGTACTTTAGTACTAGCAAAAAGATATTGTTGATTTTTTTTTAGAGTAAGAAGATATTGTTAATTTATTCACCAAAAGAAGAATAAATTTCCTTATATAGCTCCATCGGCGTAGACACAACCCTAAAGTTTATGGAAATTTTGGAGGTTATTATTTTCGTACTAGTGCTTGTTATTATATATATAATTCGGATCAAAGAATATCTACTACATAATTCGGATAAAAGAATATCAACTAAACGCTAAAGAAATAAGTAAGTAGGGAGAAAACTTTGTTAATAGAGATAAAATTTATTTTGATGATTTTTACATCAAAAGTGTTCGTCTTGTGATTTTTGACTATGAAAATATATATCTTAATTAAAAAAAAAACTAAAGAAATAAACCACTTATTTCAATTTACTTTCTTATTTTCTAGGCACATAAAATGTCCTTTTTATATTTTTTTTATCATTTTAAAGTAGAAATAAAAATGTAAATACGATTTAATTTATTTGTCTCAATCTGCCAATCAGTGCCAAGGTTTACAATGATATAAATACCCAAAATTAAATTAATAGGCATGGAGTAATACAATACAAAATGAAAATCTCTATCAATTTATTTTTGAATTGTAATAATTGAGAAATGTATACATTCCAACGTTTAATTTCAACGATGCTTTCTAGTTTTCAAAAAAGAAAAAGGTATATGATAAATGGCAATTGAAATCATTGACAAATAAAACAATGAAATGTGCGATTCAATCATATTTAAAGGAAATGACGATATTCTTATATTTTGGATAGGGATACATCATAAAGTGAGTTTTTTATTGTCTTCTCACCGAACTAATGCCAATTTATGCCATCCACAGTAATTCTTAATGGTATATATACTAGCTAATATTGTTATATATTCAAATAATCAAAATTATATTAATGATTTATAAAATATTTGTTTAAAAAATAAACTAAATTAAATATGTTTTTAATCTCTACATACAAAATTATTTAATATCTCTATAGTTGTAGAAATATATTTAATAACTTAAAAATATATTAAAAAATCAATATTTCTCTTTATTAATTAAAAATTTTATATAAGATTCAATTATTTCAAATATCTTTAACCATGAACAAAAGGCAAAAATAACAGATAAAACAAGCAAAAAGAAGATTCTTCAAAAGCTTAGTAACAAAGGTACAAGCTAACGAGATTTAACTAAACTAGAGTCCAATCCAAAAACCATCTCATATTCACGTACAATTTGAAAAATATTTTAATAAATTTAAAGATAATAATTTGAAGAGCAAAATAAGTCAAATACTTAATACTCAAGAATATGTATGTGTGGACTGAAGTTTATTTAGATTTATTTAGTTTTTAGATTGAATACTTAAAAGGAAATGTTTGGTTTGATTGTTTTCTGTTTTCATTTTTACTGAAAATAGAAAATGGTGATGAAAATACATTTGGTTGGATTCTTGAAAATATTTTCTCAAACGAATAAAAATCTGGAAACAATAAAATCTCGTTTTCAATTGAAATCAGGAACCTTATTTTAAATAAAATGAAAACGCGGCGTCAAGGAATGTAATTTTAAACAAATCTAAAAATAATTTCATTTTGAAAACACATTTTTAGTATTTTATTTCTTGAAAACAGAAAACAAGAAGTTAAATCAAACATGTTTTCAGAATTTTAATCTTTTGAAAATAAAAACAATTTTCAGAAAATGAAAATAAAAAATAAAATTACAAACCAAAACATACTCTAAATTTTTGTAAAAAAAGAAATATTACCTAAAATGACTTGGTGAACATAATCTTAATGGTGTGAAATACCTTTAAACTACAAAGAACTAAATATTTAAATCAAATAATTACCAAAAATCATATTATTTTATGTGATTTTAGAAAATCTAACCTATATTTAAACACACTAAATTATGTATAAATGTATAGGTCATTTTCTTTGACCAAATTAAAGAAGCTTTGTGTGTCTATCTTTTTTAACGGTTTTTAAATAAGGGTTAGAGACTTAAAGTAATACTAGTATTCTTACAATTGTTTTAATGATATTTTTCCGCTGGTGATCGAAAAACATGTATCCGTCATTATCTCAGTTTTGTTTTTTTGAACAGCCATGTCCGTAAAATAGATCTTGAATAGGAGGAGCTGGAGAGAAGAGGGAGAAAAGGGGGAGCCGGCGGCGAACTGAATAATTTGAAGTATGCATGAATCTTGACAGACAGACATACATTTTATTTTTGGAAACATATATAAGAAAATGCATCCATTACACCATGATCAAGTTGGAGTATATCATTAGAAAATTCAAACCTAGTTAGAGCGATTGAACTTAATTTATTATCTACACTTGGGATTGGGATATGTTTAATTTAATTTTTTTATTTTTTATTTCCTATTTCTTATAAATAATTACATAAATGTCCAATATGTTTTTTCTCTCATTTTTAAGTATTTGCATAAGAAACAAAGAAAACAATTATAGTTAAGTTTTTCTTTAAATTTTTTAAAAAGTTTTCAAATATATATATATATATATATATATATATAATGGAAAAAGTTATATCCCAAACATGCATTTAAACTCAACATTTCCTTAATCTTTAAGGTCTATTTAATTGGTAGCCAATGATAAAAAAAAATTATCTTATTGACATCTTCAATAGGATATGATTTACTTGTTATATTATTTATCTTATCCTATATTAACATAACATAATATTTCTTATCATATAAAATAAAAAAAATAGATTAGCTAGAAAGTAATAGGATAGATTGTTACTCATTTTTATTCTCTTGTTACAATCACCACCTTATCATTATCACCATTATTATTATTGTAATTGTTATTATCATAATAATATTATTATCATCATCACTTAATCATTGTTATCACTTTCATTATTATTATCATTGTTATTATTTCAATCATCACTATTATCATTATTATCACCAACATTATTATTATCGTCATCACTTCATCAACTTTATCATTGTCATAATCATAATATTTATCCTATTACATCTTAACCACCAAATTAACCTCTATTTTCACTTAGATGTGTAAGTCCATTAATATAATTAATCAAAAACACCTTTAGCCTAGTTATTGTGGTGTCACTTAAAAGTTATTATCTTTATCCCTAATTATAATTTTTTTAACTAATTTAGAAAAATAATTAATTTAATTAATCATATTAAATTAATCAAATATTTATACAATCATTCCTAAATAATAAATATTAATTAATGTCGTTAGGCATTTGTTAAAGATAAAGAGAATATATTTTAAAATCGGATCAGAGTCATTAAACCGTTAGAGGCGTTATTGTTGTGTCTCTTAAATAAAACATTTTAAAATGCGATCAGTCATTAAATAGTTTGGGGGCATTAATTCACATCTTATTGATATTAGTTTAATTATAGTCGAAACAGAATTGAATAGGTATTAATTATGTTAGGTAAATTTGTAAATTAACATAAAAGGATTATACTATATGTCCTATAAGATAATTAATTAAAAACTTTATAATAAGTAGTTAAATACATTTTTAAATTAATATAAATAATATTCAGTAAAAAGAAGTAGTTAAATAATATGAATTCGTACATGAATATCATATACTACTATAAACCTTTATTTATTTCATTATTTTAGAATTAATACCTTAAAAAAACAGTTCAAAACCGAATTTTTAGTACCAGATCTTGATTTGGGCTGATTCTTAATTAAAAAAAATTTCCCACTTCGGTTTCTTGTGTTATTAGGCATTTAGGCTAATAACTTTTCCTCTAAAAAAAATGACTAATAACTTGACTGATTTCTATTCCAACTGATTAAATTGGTCGGTATGGTCTAATTTTAAAGTTATGCTTAAAGATATTTTGATATTTAATAGTTCCTTCGTGAAGAAATTGTTCAATGTAACTAGGGTTTACCACTTCTCTTAGAAAAGTTGAACTAATTCAAAGAAATACTGAAATGGGATGTCACTATACCTTCCCCTACAAATTCACTGCATTCATCCTACATATCAGGTGAAGAAGAAAGCAAAAGTTTCCTAATATATATCCTATATTTTGTTTATTTGATTCAAGAATTCATTGAACAAGAGAGTCCTCTAGCTTTTCACTATCGTGAAATTAATTAATATAATATTTAAAACCAAAGGTCCAATCACATTCTTTCCCTTTTTTCAATTGATAAACCCAAAGCCAACAACTTGAGAAATCGATTCTAGATGTAGGGACATGTCTGGAGGCAGTCAATAAGCGAAACAAGAAAGTAAGAGTGCTGTCTCTGATTAGTTAATTTAATTTATTTGTGGCATATATACCTCCAAATTAAACATCAAAGAACTAAACTATACTATGTGTATACCAGAATCGGTTATTTAAGAACTGTTTTTGAATGTAAGGGTTAGATAATTACTCTTCGTGGTCTTCGGATGATTAATCTTCGTGATAACATTTTCCTTTTTTTACAGAATTGATAATATTTTTCAGTTACCGATAAAAATAAAATAAAAATTGTATCGGTCATTTTCTCAGTTGCGTTTTTAACAAACATGTAAAGCAAATAGTCTTCGGATATATAGGAGCTGGGGAATAGGGTGAAAAGGGGTGCAGGCGGCGAACTGAATAAGCAGAAGCACGATATGGTGGATCTTGCGGTTGATACAATAATTTGAAGTATGCATGAATCTAGACAGACATAGATTTTCTTTTCTGGGAAAATAAGAAACATGCATCTATTGCCCATAATGAAGTTGGAGTAAATCATTAGAAAATTCAAACCTAGAGGGATATTGAACTTTCTTATATACCCTTGGGAATTCGGTCAAGCAAGACTTTTGGTTTGAATGATAAAGTAAAATAAAAATTCTTTTATTAAAAAAAAAACATAACACCTATTAATTATTCATAAAAATATAAAAATAATATTGTTATCTTATTAAACTAAACAAACCCTTAACTTTGTTTCTAAAGGGGAACGAAATTATCTTTTTCTTTTTTATTTTGAGTTTTAATTATCGCGTCATGTAGCATACAAGGAACTTCATCAGAGAAAAATTTAACATTCAAGCAGTTTATCCGTTAGAGTTAGTCTAATAGTGTAGATTCTAATATTATTATATCGTTAATATACACAAAAAAGTAATACCACTATTTAAGCATATATACGGCAATCTGCGCCATTTTTATTCAATAAGAAAAAATAAATAGTAGAAAATAATTGTGTTTACCATGCATACCTTCATCTAAACTTCAATCTCGTCATTTTTTTTGTTCAACGAAAGGAAAAAAGGAAATCAATTTTAACTAATAGTACAAGTTATATAACCTTGTATGATATTTTGATCAAGAAAAACATACCTCGACGACGCACCTTCCTTCCATAACCTATTTTTTTATATTTTTTTATGGTTTCCCCGAATAAATAATTATAGGATTTTTTATTCAATATTTATAGATTTATAAATGAGTACATATGCCCAAAATTAGGATATGAAAGTCTAAGGCATTTTTATTTTGGTGAATGCCTAAGGCATTATTGATTTGGTTATATATACAGCTTACACCGTTTGAACCCATTTAATTAATTAACAGATCGATCTCATTTAGTGGAGGGGCAGTTTATATATCTTATATAACTGTACAAGTAAAGAATATTCAATTTGTGTATGTAGCCTGCAGCTAGTGAGCATAAAACAAAAACTAGGGTTTTGTTGTCAAATAAACGCATGCTTTGAGTCGCATGGCCATACTCTATGATATTAAATTTTGGTCTCTGATCACTTGAGGAAATGCGAGGAGCAATATCTAAAACCAGCTGAGTAGTTGTATCTATAGTTGGAATTGAAAAGATAGGGAGCCAATTGTATACGACTCATTAAACTAATGCTAGTTGTTGACATAAAGTTTATCCAGGTCACTGATACATCGAACAAGGAGGAAAATGTTGATGTTTTGAAATCCTTATTTGCCATTTAACAACATTACAGTTTTTATTAATTGTCAAGTACATATGATTCCACAACTCATCGTCATATATGAAGTTGTTATAGAGGAGAAACATCCACTGAAGTTGCTGGTTTGGTCCTAAAAAATATTTTTAATTTATTAACTATAAAAAAAACATACATTTAACTAGCTAGCTTGCTTAATTAGTTGACACAGACAGGCACGACCATTTATTTGGAGGATGGGAAAGAAAACGAGGGGCTGTAAGAAAATTTGAAATTTGAAATGGATAAAAAAATGACTGAGGAAAAAATTTGAATTTATATTTCTTAATGTGTTTTTCTTTTTCCCTTTTCCTTCACTTTCTCTGCAATAAAATAAGAGAAAAATTTAAATTGTAAAAACCTCGCGTTTGTGTTTTTTTCTCTGTCTAAACGTAGGGTAAAGGTTGTGAAACTTTGGTGGTCGAGATTCTCATATTAACGCTGTCATTATATAGATTCAATTAAAGGATAAGAATCAAATTAAACACTAAGAACAAATCCAATGGAATTGGTTAAGTTAGTCCTTAAATTAAGAAACGTTCTTTTTTCTTTGGAATTATAACAAATCAAGCTGGTATATAATTAACTGATGAAATTGCTTAAATGTGTTGCTCAAATTAAGGATGCTAGTTATCATACCCACATATCCTACTAAATGTTGTGTAGCCAAGTACAAAATAGATAACTACTAAATATGCATCTAAGTACATAAACTTACCTCAAGATGAATGATCTTCTATTTCAACTTTCTTTTGGTCTCTGGTAGCATAGTCAAGACAATGATGGGTTTTTGCCCTGCCCTAGTAGGTATGGAGCAAAAAACATTTTGAGAATTCAAAAGAAAATTACGACGAGACAAGTTATTTTTAATTAATAATAGGTGTTAAGTAAAAGTACAATGTATCCAACTAAAACATAATAATAAATTTATATGCTTAACCTTGCTCTTACATGATATGGTCAATTTGATCAAGAACTCGAAATTTAATTGATTGAATCGTGTAGAAATAAGATTCAAATCTATTGATTTATCTCAATAGCATAGATCACTTAACCTAACTGAATGTCAAATTTTTTATTAATACACTTCCAAATTAAGTTGTTTTACACCGATTCAAGAATATTTTGTCTGAAAAGATGCATCTATAATGTCTTATTTGGTAAGAGAGAGATAAAGTAGATGAAAATAAAAATGATGAGTAAAAATATGTGAAAATAAAGTAAAAAAATGTTTAGTTAAAGAGATATAAAAAGATAACTAGATAGTAGATCCCACCAATTCTAAAATTAATTATCCTCTAAATCCTCTCAGCAAACACGCCTAGTAATTTTCATCTAATTGTCATCCCACCATATTGAGTAACATTCACAGCATGTAAATCTACTTTTATTAATCATCTTTTTTTATACATACAACTCAAACTTAAAAATTTAAATATCTACTGATTAAATAAAAAAATTATGACTAATTTTATACTTTCTTAATAATAATCACCCTAATATTTTTTTTAAAAATAATATTAGATTAATAAAATTAATATATTTAATATCTTAAAAATGTATAAAAATAATAATTTTTATATATTAATTAAGAAAATATTATAAGAGAGTTTAAAATGATTCTACCAGTATATACCATTTGTTTAAATCATATTGTTAGTAATCATTATTCATTGAAGTTTGGTGCCTAAATTTTGCCTCTTTTGGTATTAACTTGACAACATTAATTTTAATTATTGCTCTTTATTTCCTTTTTCGAGACTTTATTATTATATTTTGGCATCCAATTGCTGGTTGTTGCTTGATAATTAATAAAAAATACAAAGGATTTATAGCATATGAATAGAATAACTTCTTTAAGGTTTTTTTCTTTTGAAATAAGCTTTACTGACCATTATTCGGTCATATTGAGATAATAGTGAAAACTAGCCTAGAGTAACAAAATCATTCTTTTTATACACATCTATAGAAGTGATAATGATTTGTGTTTTTTTAATTAAATAGAATAGGATTTTGAATTCAGATTTTGGTATGGAATTAATTGTGTTGGTAAAAAAAATGTTATCGACAAAATTCTATTTCTTATAAAACCTCTGATAGGTGCACACTGCACACAATGCATAAACTTTATAAATATTAAAAAATTGTAATAGTTAAGAAATTTGAAAACCAATAATTAATCTTATAAAAAATTAAGTTTACCGCGGATATAAGTATATGATGAAGATATAATCTTTCTCGGTGTATTAATAGAATCTAATTATGTTCATGTTTGACATTTAAAACTTTCACCCTGTTAATCATGAACTTCAATTATTTTTTGCTGGTCTTTAAGAAAAATTGAGGGAAGCCACGCGTATGTATACAACGAATGAATGTGTCGGAAAAATGGAGAGGGAAGAAATTGAAACACATCGAAGTTATTTGTAGTTGTAACCACTGAATAGGCTATTTGGCGTTGCTTATAAGAGAATAGCAAAAACGTAAAATTTCCGGGTTTTCCAATGTTCCACTCTAGTTTGCCCACGTCATAACAATGATTCATGGTGTTGACATCACTGTCACACTAAGAAAAAAAAAATAAACAAGGCCCAAAACAAAAACACTTTGTAAAAAGCAACAAGCAAGATAAGTATTAGATGAGGAAGTAAGTCAGTTTACAACATGAAATAGTAGGAGAAAATTTAAGTTTAATTTTCGTAGAATTAGAGTTGTAAAATAAATTAAGTTGGACTAAAAATGTTGATTTAAATAAAACTGAGTCTATTTGAGTCTGTCCGATGGATCATTAGTTAGGAAAAGATTTGAGTTTAATTTTCATAAAATTAGAGTTACAAAATAGATGGAGTTGAAGAGTAAAAATGTTGATCCAAATAAAGTTAGATCAATTTGGATCAATCCGATGGATCCACTTTATTGGCAAAACTCAAAAAATATAGGTCTGCATTCAACTAAACCTATTTAACTCAATAAATTCTTTTTCTTTAAAATTTGTATAAATTAAGAAATCAGATTTGTAGGTCTATATGAACGAGCTTACCTAATAGGTCTACAAATCTGATTAGACCAAAAGAAAGAAAATTCATATAAAAAATAGATTGATTCAATTCAATTTATTTTTTACTTTGAACTGACGACTTAAGCTGAACCAACCCGTTTATTTTGTTAGTTTTAGGTATAATACTCTCTTGAAGAGAAACCAAGAACTTAAGTGTGAACAAACTCCAAACTAAATATTAATGTTATAATCAATTAAAAAATCAAAATATATAAAAAGAACTCTCGAAATCCAATCAAAAAGTCAAAAACCTTAATTAAAAAAAATACGATAAGTATTAATTCATCCTCCGTTAACCAGCAAAAAATGATCCTTCTAGCCCCTTCCTTTCCAAAAATCCAAAAAGGCAAAAGTGTCCAATGCACATATTCTCAAGAAAGAAAATAGGCGGGCAAGGAAAGTCATCTACAATAAATGACTCTGCACATTGAATCATGAGGAATTAGTAATTTTTTTTATACAAGGTACATTTTAGTTGGTTGAACCGAGACATTGCTTGATCTTGGACAGTGACCCCTTTGGCATATACAATGACTAGGACTTGACCACCGATCCTTGTCCCTTTCTATACCAATAAAATCCCTCCTCTTCTCCATCACCCCTCTTCATTCCCTCTTCTTCCTTTCTACTTTCTTTTTCTCTCCTTCTATGATATTATAATTATCTTCATTCCATTGCCTCAAATATTCACTCACCTCACTAGCTACTCACTCATCAATCACTTATCATATTCTTCACTCTCTTTGCCTCTCAATGTGGTTTTTTCAACAAGGGTTATTATTAGGTGAAGATGATGATGGTGCATCCTCGTGATCAAGTAGGTGGAGAGACACACAAGAATTTGGTGGAGCCAAACGTGGCAGCTTCTAAGAAAGCTAGAAATTGTGCATGCATGGTAAGTTACTCGGTGTTGATTTTGGCTCTTCTCACTTTGTCCATTTTGTTGCTACCTTTGGTGTTACCTCCTCTGCCGCCACCACCCTTGTTGCTTCTCTTTGTTCCAGTTTTCATCTTGGTGGTTCTCTTTTTCTTGGCCTTTTCACCCTCCACACTACCCAACATGGCTGTTCTTACATCATGATGTGTAGAGAATCTTGTAGCCTTTCAATCAAATCTATATATGCATTGTAAGTTCAAGAAGAATAAGCACTAGTGGAATGAATATATCTTGAGTTATGAATTTATGATTGTATCTATTTTGCTCAATTCCTCTTCTTGTTACTTTGTTTTGTATCTATGATCTGATTGTACCAAGAAAATGTTAAATTTTTGAAGCAGAGTAATGACTAACTAAACGGGAAGTACTGTGCAATTTGAGTCTTGGAAATGGTTTCATGATCTGGATTTTTTTAGTATTTATTATATAATGTATACATGCCTTGTTACCTAAATAGCACGCTGCAAATTAATGAAGTCACGTGAAAAGATAGATAAAGATGAAAACTGTTGGCTGGAATTTTATATATATATATTTTTTCTAAATTTTTAGTATCTGGGGAGAAAAAGTAATGTAGGGTGTTATAAATGTTGTTTGGGGGGGATGTATTTGACTATTTTCTTTCTTTTGATTAAGTCTTCTGAAAATGGTAGTTTGGTTGAGAACATGTAAAGAAATTTATCTGCGAACGAGATTGTGGAATTTGCTGGCCATTAGTCAATACCAACCATAATTAAGCTCAAATAGCAATCCTTTCCACCAACGTCATAGAGGGCTTTTGAAGTAATTAGTACTCCTACAACTATTAGAGAGAGAAAGAGTCATTAATTAAAGATGTCAGGTATTTCAAAAATTTCCATTGAAAAAAATAGATAGCATTTATTTGGGAGAGGATTAGTCAGATCCACAAGAGATCACGAAACTATCCATTTTTGGAGGGGATTAGTCGGATCCAATTTTTTTCTTACGTGTTGACTTGGTGCTCACTGAATATTTGCACGAAAATTAAGTTATGTTTAACCCACTTCTTGAATATAAGATTGATTGGTTTGGTGATTAAAGAAAGAAGAGAAAAAGAGATTATGGATTTAAATTTTTTCCTCTAACATATTAATAAAAATTAAGTATTAATATTTGTTTGATGGTTCGGGGAGAAGCTAAATTCTGAAAATTAACTACTGACATTCACATTTACAGTTGACTTTTATGGAGGGGTATCTTTATTTGTTTTTGGTGTACTTTCCCTTTACCACTCTCGGTAATACTGGCATAGATTCATTTCTAAAAATGACAATGGTAATAGTAAAATAATGGATCAAATGCTTTTTTTGGCCTGCAAATATATTAATATTTGCTTTTGGTTTCTGTAACTTTTCTTCTTTTTTATAGTCTCTGTAATATTAAAATCTGTTTTTTATTGTTTTGTCTTTACCATCAGGTGTCAATACAAAAATACTTCGGTCACTTTATTTGATGTTGTCATGCAAACATTTTTTGTAATGTTACATTCTAAAGGAGTCATGTAGACGTATTTGTAACAAATAAAGAAAACAGAAAGATTTAATTTAAATATTACAAGGATAATAAAAATAAAAATAAAACATTCCCAAGAACTAAAAGCAAAAAATTATATAACTTAGGGATGGTTATAGTAGAATTGGGCTCAAAGACTTTAAGTAAAAAATTTCATTCATCAAAAAGTTTCAATATCACTTAAGAATGAGATTAAGGTAGTTTATAAACTCCCTCATCTCTTGGTTCACTAAGACATATTTCAATAAAAATAAAATCCTGATGGATCACCAAATATCAAAATAGATAATACCACAATAATATAACTCTAATGATGTTTGAATATTTAAGGTCAAAACATGGTAAAAGAAAAATCTATATCATTCTTATCTCTTAACCTCAACTAAGGCTTTATTATGATAAACTCAAGATTTTCAAATCGCTTTAATGATACAGTGATAAAAGAAAGGATTGAATATTTATTGAGACAATCCTCGATCACAGACCTTTAATTGAATGGATGAAATTTGTTGGTCCATCATTTCATCTTATACACTCTTAATTGAAAAATATAGGAAATAGTAACACCGAATTTTGATTTTAAACAATTATTATTTAAAAAATGCGAAAGTATAACTTTATAGCGACTCAACTAGGTGACGTTAACGAAACCAAAAGAACTTTATGCCATCAATTTGAATTCCCGGCGTGGGCTCTGTACACAGTTTTCTGCAAAAGTATCACCCAGAAATGACAAATTAAAGAATCCCCTTAGAGGGTGCAATTTAGGAGAATATAAAGGAAAACAATGATTGCAGTTCTGATCACCATCTTTGTCCTAGATATCAAGTTAATTGAATTTGGCTAAAGAGGATGAAAAAACATGTGTATACATGTAATTTAGAACGCGGTGCATTGCATGCATTTCAATAGTACCATGATGATTCGTAAAATAAAAAATTCATTGATACACCTCCATTTTCAAAAAAAAAAAAAAAAAAACATTCCATTAATCAATTGGCCATGAGATATATAAACCACCCTTATTGATTTAGGGTGAACCTAAAATTAAAGATTTAATCGTCCTATGTTCGGCCTATTTAGCCGAACGAGAATTGTTATTATGATACAATTTTTTTTAATATATTTTCTCTCATGGATTAAAACTTATAAAATTAAATAAATCTCACGTCTTAAGCAAACATTGACAATTTCTGGAGCAGCAAATCTAAAAGGCAGACAATTCTAACAATCAATCTCTACTTAGTGGGATGGTCTAATTATACAAACTTAGAAAATGAGGATTATTAGATTGGAAAGACATATATTATGATTGATAGGGGTGTGCCCCATAAGATGTCTTGGTAAAAACACAAACACAAGCACGCACCCACCACACCCCTAACCACTAAACCTTTTCCCCAAACCAAGCAGCATGAGGGACTCCAACCAACATATTCATGGGTGCCATCCCTAGGCCACATCAGTCACTTTGCCTTAGAATCAATAATTAAAAAGTAAGACACAAAGGATGCTCCCTATCCCACCTTCTCATTCAATAAAACCCAACTTGGCACACTCTCCCTTAATTCTTCTCATTTACACACCTTCCGTCGGCGGATTCATTATTTTGTTCAAATATCCTATGATGACTTTTGGACGTCAATGATTCTAAGGAATTCTTTATTTTTATTTTTGTCATCAATAAATCATTTTTTAAAGAATTTGCATCCCCTCCGAATATAACTAATAAATTTTTTGGTGGTCCTTCTCTTTCCTATATATAGTAGTACTACATTATGTACAGAAAGGGGATCCATATCCTATCGGTAATACTGTGAGATTCTCAAAACTACTGTAGTTTAGAATTTAAAATATGTTAAAGACTGTCAAAAACTATGTTAAATGAGAGAGGATGTGTTTCATGCTATATATATATATATTCACAGCAAATTAAGATTATATTATGTAATTGACTTTTTTATTCTTATTTGTAAATATTCATATTTTTTTCAAAGTATTGCTGGTATATCAACATATGTTGCTGTGGTGGAAGAAATTCAGTTCACCTTTTCCTTTATGAAAATAAGAAAATTTTCAAATCACTTTAAGCATGCGGTTTTGAATTGACTATGAAATAAAAATCCTATTGAGAAAAAATCCTGATTTAACACGACTATCTTTCACATAGAAGATACTTTAAAACCGACAAAAAGTAATACTATATATGAAAATTTAAATAATCTTGAATTAATTTCGGATAATGTAGCTTTTGTCTTTTTTTCTAAAAATATACTAAAATATTGTTAGATGTATAGGAATTACTGAATCAACTAACATAAGCCTCTTATAATTTAGCCCGAAATCAAATTTGAATTATAGATATGTAACTGATATTAAATACTTAAAGGAAAAAATTATCTCCTATAATAATTGTATCTAATTTATACATAATTGCCTCTGTTATAGATGATACTTATGTTCTAGAAAGAAAGAAAAAATCTACAAAAATTATCAAAAAAATGCCTTTTATAGTACAATTTTATCACTCTACGACATTAAGTGAGTTTGAACAACTCAATCCATTAACCCCATTGCTTTTACACTACTTTCGAAAATGGGAATTTTCATTTGGAAAGTTCCAAATAGGTTTTCATATATATACACCATCCTTAACTACAATTATATGTTAACTAACATTTTAACCCCACCAAATATATACAGTATATATAACTATATATTTATTCAACGAACCAAATCAATATAAAAAATATTAAAAATTCCACAAAAAATATTTAACATAATTTAATTTAAAATAATAGTATAAGTATAGCATTAATATTTTATTTGGATAGCAACAGGACCAAAGGCCCAAAAAGAAAAGAATAGCATTGATATTTTAAATACAACAAAATTTATTAATTTAAACTTAAAAATAAATTTAATTGGGATTTTAAGATAATATCATACTCATAATAACAATAATTAACCTAATTTAATTTGAATTTAAAAAATAGCTAATTGTTATAATTCAAATATGATTTAATTATAATAAAGAAAATTACACTCATCTCCCCTAAAGTCTTCTTAAATGACACACACACGCACGCGCGTGACACTTAATTCTCGTAGATAACATCAAAGAAAGTGTGGGAAGGGAAGGTTTGATAAATCATATGCATGCATGTTTGGTGAGTTTTGGCCTTTTAATACCCATTTTCTATTTGTTTTGTTGGAAATTAAAAATTCATGTTTTTGTGGTAAGCTGAAGTAGGAAGGTGATCTAGAGGACAAGATTTAAAAAATAAAAGCCTAAAAGTTTTTATTCATAAATTCATGGTCAATGTCAAGTTTCTGAACATGGATTTGTTATCTCATACACGATCATGTTGGTCATTAAGACTTCAACATTTTTTAAAATTTGAATCTGCCTACTCTCTTAGCACGGTCATGTTAGTCTTGGCATGATCATGCTGAACTCTATGACCAACCTTTGTAATTAAGTTATAAGTAGAAAATGGAAAGCAAGAGTTCACTTATCTTTCATTCTATTTCAAAAAAATAGACATCCCTAAATGCGCAAGTGACGGTGATAGAGACTTAGGCTTAATCAAGAAGAATGTGAAGAACATCATGGAGGTTTATACTTGTAAAGTTTCTCCTTTATTTTATTCTTCATGTACTCAATTGTAATTCTATGTTTTCCTATGACTATGGCCGGCTAGAATCTCTTAGCTGGGGTTTTGATTTACACCTTGCATGTAACTCCTAGCTCTTTATTTTAATTGAATCATCTCTTTGTATTTATTCAGTCAACTAAATTGTTCCGTTGCTTTAATTTCTATGTGGAATTGATCAATCCTAGTCTCAGTCAATTAATTGTTAGTGAACTTCAACATTTAATTGGAAGAACTATGGAACGGTTTGGTTTAAAGATTAACAGAAGAACAATCGTGCGAATGAACCTCTAATCAGATTAGTTATTTTAATCACTCTCTATGTGCTTTATCATTTCCGCTAATTTGCATGAATCCTACATGAACAACTAGGAATTAAATTTAGTAAAAGATTACTAAGAGATTATGGTCAATATATATTAATGAAATTGAGAGAGATGATTAGTAAATGAAAATTAATTCAAAGCTCAATAAGAATAAGAATTTGGGGATAATTGCTAATACCATTGAAATCACAAGCCCAGCCAGGTCTTCCCTGCTTGTTAATTTCATGAATTATTGCTTGCTTGTTCTTTGAAATTTGTTTTCTCTTTCAGTGATTGAACATCCTTTAATTTCTTCAAACAACCTTTGAGATTGATTAACTTAGACTGCGAGTAAAGTTTAATGGTTTTGGAACCCATTAACAATAATCTCTAGGATACAATATCAATATCAAGACTTAAAGTTCATTGTTTGAGGGCCCCAGGGACTCCCAAATGGTTAGAGGGGACTACGAGGATAAGGGATAGGACCTATGGGTAATAGCTAATATGAGTTAAAATTTTATGGAGTAGAATCCGCGTTTGATATTTGAGTTGCCTAACTAGTGACTTCTAGTGTACATTTGTTATGGTTATAGTGTGTGATATGATTGAATTATGATGAGGCTTTTTGTAGATGATGTTTAGAGGTGATTCATGATAGCAAATGTATAGTGATGATAGTTGATGATTAGGGGTGAAAATAGGTCAAATTAGGTCAGACTTTGATAAGTTTGAGTCTAACCTACATTATAAATATTAAGTTTGAGTCCAACTTATTTATCTATTATAAACCTTTTTTAAGCCTTAGTTTAGTCTATTTAAAAACCTAGCATGTCTTAAAATTATGTTTACATGACATTTTTTATATAAGGACCTATAAACAAGTCAATAAGTTTATAGGTCAACAAGTTTAACAAGACTAATGAGCTTAAATGGGTCTATGTATAATATTATATTTTATTATATAATATAAATAGGTCAGTCTATTATGTCTAATAAGTTTTTTTTAAAAGTTTAAAGTCTGATCTTTTTAGTTAATTTTTTTATAAAAAAAATCTAAGCATAGCTTTTATAATATACAGTCAAGCATTTTGTGGGCTAGGTCACAAGCCCCCAACAAATCGCTTGACTTATTTTCACTTCTATTGATGATTAAGTTGTGTTGTGAAGATTGATTGACCATCCATTATGTTTGCATTAAATCTTCGTGTTCCTTTTTTTAAAAATGCCAAGTTTTATGATTTGAAAAGAAAACTATACATATTATAACATTATTTCATTTAGTTTTAAATTGTGTTTTATATATGTTTATTTTGGTATTTTACTCTTATATGTGAAATATGTAGTTATGATTGTGATGATCTTCAATATCGTGTTCGAGAGAGTAGATGATTAGATGAAAGATTCTTCTCTTATAATCTGCACTGATGGAGTTGCAATGACATGAAGACAACTATTCTTCTTCTTCCTTATTCTGTTTAGCTTTTTTGTAGTGTCGATCAACTTAGCTATTAAGTTTTCTTTTGTCTTATGGTTGTAGTTGATGTTGTACTAAGAGACAACAATTTGAAATTATTTGGCTTAAGTGCATCTAGGATTTGTATGTTTTCTTTGAGCTCTACTGTTCTATCTCTAAAATTTCAATATATTTTTTTAAAAGTGAAATATCATTAATAGGTAAAAAAAATGATATATCGCAATTTAAATTTTTAAAAATATAATTTGTACCATTTTAATGATTTCGTCAAATTTTTTTGTATTTTATAAGTTCCTTAATTTTATATAGCTTGTCATCGTCACATAATTAATCATCTCTTTTCCTTCCTTTGCCCGCAATTAGTTGCTTTAATTCTTGGTACCATTTGGTTTTTATTTTTGGCTTGTGAGTGCAAACTTTTCATATGGAGGTACCAAGTGGCATAAGTATCATCAATATGATTGATAGGTGCATGCATGTATTGCTTTCCAGTTAAACCTATTAACTTCAATAATTATATTCTGCCAAGTGGTCCAATTTGAGGTTTAAGTGTAATGCAAACAAACTTTATTAGGATAGCCTCTCCTCTAAAACGCTATTAAAACTGTTTAAATGAAATTAATTGGGTTTAATTTGTGGTACTTTTTATTTTGATATAACAATTTGGATGAAAAAGCTTTCCTCGAGCAGGGGGGACCACTGTACTCTGTGGATCGTTCTTAAATTTCTGGCAGAGAAAACAAGAGTAGTTGTTCATTGAATGGGTGTTTTACTGTTTTATAAATCTATATATACAGCGAAACAAGTACTACTAGTTAATAACATACCTTTACTCAAGCAAGTTGTCACTGCATTCTCTTTTTCTTTTTTTTCCTATGATAGTTGTCAAAGGATTCAATTAATTGCAAAGTAGAAAGAGCATATATATGGATTAAAAATTTTGATTGGTTTAACTATTCATTACCTAAAAACTGTAGAACCAATCTTGTATTTGATTGGTTTAGTTCATAAAATTAGAGAAAGGCGAGAAAACCCACCGGTCAGGTGTAAAACTAGCAAATCTGGTAATGTATTAGTCAATATTGATATATGGATACTTTAATATTGTGACTACTTTCTAACACTTACAATTTTTGTATATTTTTATTATCACGTCATATCATCTTATTTTATCCATTATTTTTCTTCTTTTTTATTTCTTTCTTTGTCGTCCACAAAGTTTTTTTCTTTATTGGTTTCAGTTTTTCTTTCCATTTTATAATTTTGAACAGTCAAGTAAAAATATTTTTTAAATTAAAAAGATGCTGGATGACAAGTTATGAAGAAATCCGTATAAGCAAGGCATAAAATGAATTGTTTCTTATAAAGGGAATTTAGCAACATAATATATCAAAAAATAGGTTTATGTTACTATCGAACGCTTAAATTAATTGTATGAGATTGTTCTAACACAATAAGTGATATGGAGATCGCGTCTTGCATATATAATTTTTTAGGTATTCAGAAAAAAATAACTCTAACACTCATCATGATGACTTACAGTGGATAGTTTTTTCAAAAGATATATATATATATATATATATATATATATATATATATATATATATATATATATAATGGATAGTATTTAATTTTTTAAAAGATAGATATATAGTTTTTTCAAAAGACTCTATCTTCACATTAACATTAACATGGTGACCTAAAAAATGTGTTGATATATAAAAGAGAAATCATGGACAAATTGTCTATGGAAAATATTATTCAAAAGGCGGCATGCATGCAGTTTCTTCAGCCGGTGTTTGCGTATTTTTATTATATGAAACTGTCTCTGCTACAGTCCTTCCTTAATTAGATGTAGAGCCACTAAATTAATATTGATTATTATCTGTAGAATATGTGTCGTTTAGTTAAGAGAATCTAACAGGTAAATTCCTTAATCATTTATAATCTTGCCCAATTATAGATGTTTCAACTTTCAAGTTTTGACTATGAATAGATTCCCTCAGCTATCCGTACTATTTTATGTCAGGTTTAAGGATTTGTAATTTTTTATGATTTCTTTTTCAGTCTAGTAGGTTACTCACATCCATGTTACACACTTGACACACTTTATTTGTTCTACTTACAATTTTAATTAAAAAAGTAAGCGGTAAATGAACAAGATAGGTATTTTTCTTTCCTCAACATGTGTTTTTCTAGTTGGTAGTGGGAAATAAAAAAGAAAAAGGAATATATAAGACAGTTACTATATAAGTTACACGGTAAGTTAGATTGTTTGGAGTGTTAAATAATTAATTGTTGTTTTTTAGAGTTTAATTTTTACATCTATTATGTATTATTCTTATCTTTTCTTTGTTTTTCATCAATTTTATCATTTTTTTCATAAAAAATTAATCATTCACTCATTTTCTCCTTTATTCCATTTTCATCCCAATTTTCTTTTTATCATTATATTCACTGACTTTTTTATTATATTATTTATCATATATTACTTTTTTCTCTTTCTTTTTTTCTCTTCTCTCTTCTCTATCTTCTTTCCATTTCAATCCATCTCAAAATGGGATGAACGAATATATGGAGTCCATTTTTTATTTCATTCTTTCGTTTTAAAGACAATTTTTTTAAAAGTTAGATAAAATTATTTTTAAATTGTTAAATTTAATTAAAATATATTTAAAGTAATCTTGATTATAAAATTTATAGTAAAACATATATTAATAAAAAAAATAACTTTAATGTACTATTAGGCATCGAGTTCGAGTCAAACTATCAAAGAAACACTACTATAAACAATAATTGCAGTTAAAGAAAGAAAGGCACTCCTCTAAACAATAATTGCAGTTAAAGAAAGAAAGGTTTCACAATTTTTAATGTACTACATGCTCTTAAATTTTTTTTATATAAGTTCTAACAGTACACAGCAGGTGTCAGGAGGTAATTTCAAATGCAATATTGTACGGTACTTTATGCAGAAAAATATACAGTTGTACAGCTAATTTTAAGATGTATTGTGATTGTGATGAAAGAAAGATTGTCACTCTTGTAATCCTTATCAAAGAAAGCAATTCATCCTTTAGCTTTACTTTGTTGACATATTAAAAGAAATAGCAATTTATGGCGAGACAAGAAATATCGACAAGTAAAGAAATAAAGTTTGTTTAGTTTTTCAAGGTAGGTTCATGAACTTAATATATGAATCTCAATAGGTGAAATTTTGTTTTTTAACTAAAGAAATACATTTCAAATTTTTTTAAAAAATTATCACTTGAATAATTAAACAGAGTTTCATCATCATTCATTCACCCATAATATAAAATAATTTTTTATATCATTAAATTATATAAATCATCGTTATTATTAGTATAACTTTTAACATATTTAGTATAAACATCAATAAATTAAAATTAACTTATTTACTTAACGAAATTTCTTTTATTTAACTTCGTCTTTTAAAAATAAGGCTCGTAAGTTGATTTTAACTAACGAAGAATCTCTTACATCCGCTAGTTAGCACTGATAGCCCGTCATCTTCATTAATACGGAATTGTGATCAAAGAATAAAATGAGTCTTAACATTTTTTATAATATAATTATATCACAAACAATTAACCATGCTAATTTCAAAGTTCAATTATTGATAAAGATCAAGTTTAGTAATTTTTTAGTGTGGATAAAAATGAGTAATATATATGTTCAAGATGCAGTGAATTAAGCAGTTTGAAACTTTAGAAAATATTTTAAAAAATTCATCTCTTCATTTTAATTAACCAATGGAGTTAATTTGATATTCCTTGAAGTTATGATATGATACCTTTATGTACGCACTCAACCTCTAATAATGTTCCAATGCAAATTCAATGAGTGGTGACTTATAGCTTGTTCTAGTGTTCTACGTGTCAAGGCCTCTACTAATTATATGCAATAGAATGTATTAATGTATGATCAATTGGCATTTACGTGAGAAATTGTTGAAATGATACAAGCCACAAGGAAAATGTGGGGGGGGGGGGGGGGGGGGGGGATTT